>NW_016107469.1:4268465-4285895 GCF_001604975.1 Cebus imitator
TTCACAGTTTTTGCCATGTCATCTTTACATATGACTCATTTGTAAACCATGATATTTCGGCATTGTCTAATGAAGTGTCTTGTAGATCATTTTGGGGAGTAACATTGTCATAAGGGATTTTGTTAAAAAAAAAACAAGGATAAAAGAAAAACAGGATTAAGATTGTTATACCAAGAAAGAGTTATATGAGGAACAGCTAGCAAAAGAAGTTCAGAAAAGGTAAGATGACTGGAAGACAGGTGCTAAGTATAATGTAAATTTTAAAAAGCTTCAACAGCATGGGGGACAAACATGGCCAAAGGAAATCTCATGAAAGTTTTTTCTGTAGATTTAACTAGTAGGACAATAGCTTGGAGAGCTTTCCAACAAGAGGGTGTTCCTCTACCTACCAGACCTAGTTGTTGGCTGTATCTCTAACAGGATGATGTTGATCTCCGTGTTTCTGAGTTAGGACACACAAGACATTCCATTCATTTTTTTTTTTTTTTTTTTTACAAAATAGGAATAAAGGGAGGTGACAATTGGGATTTCCCAGAACAGGAGGATTTAAAAGTCCTTCAAATTATTTAATAACTACAATCTCTTTAGACTGTCCCCATATAACGTGATTAGGTTTAGAAGCCTTAGAGCAGATTCTCTCAATAAGAAGGGATGAGTATCCCACAAAGGCCCAAGGAAAAAGGCAATGAGCTAGGACAGAAAAGCTGTCAATGATTTATTATAAGTTCCCAGCAGTTGAATCTTTTCATTACTTTGAAGCAGAGGTTGGTTGAGGTTGATGGTCTTCAGTACTGATATGGCCCTCCTGTGTCTATGAGAATCATCAGGACCTCACTGCCAATGTGAAGAGTAGTGTCTCCAAAATGATTGAGGGAAAGGTTTGAAAAAGAGCTCCTATGTATCCTCAGGGCTTCTTCATGGAGAGGAAGGAGCTGAAGGGTTAAGTGAAGAAGACTGTTTAGACTGCTTAAATTTATAACAGTTCCTTTTCCAATGGCCAGCTTGTTTACAATAATGACAGATGCCAATAAGTGGGTTTCCTGGATTAGAGAAATTGTGCTATTTAGAGCTAGTTGTTTACTCTGAGCGCATTCATCCACTGCAATTAATAGTTTCGGGTTTTAGTCGTCTTTTCATTGGCATCCTGTAGGATGTAAGCCAATCGTTTTGCCAAATTTACACGGTCCGGGGTTGGTATAGTTTCCCATCTCCACCCATGTGGAACTGTGAGTCAGTTCAACCTCTTTCCTTTAAAAATTACCCAGTCTCAGATATGTCGTCATTAGCAGCATGTGAACAGAATAATACAATACAGGAATATATGTTGCCCAGAGGACACCCACATGTGACTCACAGTCCAGTGTTCTGGCAAGGGTACATGGACTCCTTTGTAAAACTCCTTTGGAATGGCTCCTTATAGCTTGGACACGTATAATGACCTAGAGTAAATAATGTGGAAATCCCAGAAGTCTTTCAAAGGACTACTGAGGAAGAACTCAGAGGCCCAAGGTGGTAGGATTCACTTGTCAGGTGGGTACTGCATCTTTGAGAAACTCAGTGGTGATTATTATCTGTAGGAGAGGGCTGACAGTGGGAGTTGCTACCACGAAACTGTGTTCCCTAGTTACTGGGAGGATAATGGGATTATGAGATGTTAGAGGTCAGGTGACATTTAACTTTAAAATGCAAGATGGACAGAATGACTCCTTCTATTGATGTTAGGCAGACATTCTCCTTCATAGTTCCAAATAATGGCCATAACAGAGTGGGTACGATGGCCAGGATAAAGATTATGCATCAGCACAACAACAAGGGCTCCCCTTCTTTAATGTTCATCTAACTACTGCTACTGCTGAGCACCTCACTTGTAAGATATAGCATCAAATGCTGAGTCCTAAATATGATACCATTTCTTGAAGGGACTAGCCAGCCACTAGAGGCCAGGTTGATTATATTAGAGTCCTTTCACCCTATATGAGGCAGTGATTTATCTTTATTTAACTGACCCCTTCTCTAAATATGGACTTGTCTTACCTTCATTACCATTACCATTGAAGTCCCATAGAACATTTCATCTATCTACATAGTATTATGCACTATATTGCCTCAAACTACAGCATCAATTTTATGGGAAACGACATGTGACAATGAGCACATGACAATGGAATTCACTGAGTTCATCATATGCCTCATCCCTCACAGGAGGCTAGCCTGATACAAAGTTGGGATGGCCTACCAAGTTCTGCTAGGATGGCAGCTCAGGGACAACAATTTGAATCAGGCTGCTATCATCCAGGATACAGAATATGCGTTGAACCAATAGCTGATATTTGGTGCTGTCCCTAGCAACCAAGAGGTAGAAGTAGGTTTGTCTACTTTCATCATCACTCCCAATGACCTGCTTGCAGACTCTTTGTAAAATTAGGATCTCCTGGATTAGAGGCCCTGATCCTCAACAGGAAAATTCTTTTACCAGGGCGACAGCAACAGGGGTGTCTAATGTTTTGGCTTCCCTGGGCCACATTGGAAGAAGAATGTCTTGGGTCATACCTAAAATACACTTTTCACTAACAATAACACTAGCAATAGCTGATGGCCTTTTAAAGGTGCAAAAAAAAAATATAATGTTTTAAGAAAGTTTACAAACTTGTGTTGGACTTTACTCAAAGCTCTCCTGAGCTGCATGTATCCTGCAGGCTGTGGGATAGTCAAGCTTGCATTACACTGAACTTGAAGCTGTAATTGACACCTGTAATTTCAGGCTCCACAAATTCTGTACTGGTGGGGGTATTAAACTCTGATAACTTTGAGGATCTAAGGTTTTGGATATATTATGGAAGGTAGGCAGTAATATAACTAGCATTCCTGGACATTTAGGTTTATCGGAGCAAATTTTGTACTTCTGTGAAGATACGAGATCTAATGGCAAGTAGGCAATTGTAGTAACCACAGTTCAATATGATCAAAAAATGAAGATCCAGGTCACCCTATCAGGCAAGCAAATTAGATCAGCCAAAGCACATACTAAGAGTAAGAAAGACTTAGAATAAATAGTGGAAGTGGGGAATAATTATTTAAAAATATCAATTACAGACACAAGATCATCTGCAGTAACAAGTGACTGTCTTGTGTGTTTGCAGAGACTACAGTTGACTGTCACCTTCAAAGAGAACTTATGATACCTTAGTTTTAATGGAGGACATGAGTGGGACTGAATGATACATAGAGCGAAATGTGTTTGACGTCTCTTGTGCCCTATTTCAAATTTCTTGTCCTCGGTTCTTAGCCACTGCAGCATGAACTAATTCCACTTGGCTTCAACCAGATTTATATACGTACAATCTGACTATACGTGCCAACAGACCTCATATTTCCTACTCTAGGATTTCTCTGATACAACAATGAGGAACATAGTGAAGAAATCTCTTAGGAGTTATACATGTGAATAGGAATGGGTCTTCTATTGATCTGGCTTCCTCAGTCCCTCAGTCTTGCTTCCGGAATCACATTCTCAAAATAAACTACTCCTACATGGCCTTTGTTCCCAGGTTCTGCTTCTAAGAGAACCCTGGACTTCACAAGAGATGAAATTTGTAAGTCTAATAAATATATAAATAAATACCATGCCTCATATGTAATCAAGGAATTGAAAAGACTTCAATAAAATCCTTCTTTATAATATCCACTATATTGGCAAACATTTTAAAAACCTGATAATATAATAAATATTGAAGAGACTGGTATATTCATAGGAATTCATACATTTCTGGTGGGAATGTAAATTGATGTCATTCAATGAAAACACATTAGCATTGTATTCTAGACTTGAATAGTGATATAACTTATGGCAGCAATTCCACCTTTAATGATATAATCTAGGAAAGCTTTTGCTTATGAGCACAAAGAGATATGCACAGGGGATTTATATAGCTGTGCACATAGTAATTCCAAACTGTTGGGGGGAAAAAAAGAACTATGGGTTATCATGAAAACAGTGGATAAATTGAGTACATTAATATACTGGAATACTATACAGTAACAACAATGGACAAATTACAACTACACAAGACAACATATGTGAATCTCACAAATATGATATTGAAGGAAAGAAATCAGATGCAGAGAAATACAACAGTAATACTCCATTCACAAAAAGTTCATAAAACAGGCAAAATTCAACTCTGCAGTGTTCAAAGAAACATATATACATATATAGACAGGAAAGTGATTATCTCTAAAGAAAAGGCTATTAATTATACATGGGAGTTCCTTAGGGTTCTGGCCATGTTCTGTTCCTTAGAATTGGTGGCAGTTTTATTATACCATATATTATATGTATTCTTCTGTGTGTATGGTATAGTTCATTCAACAATTTATTAATCTTGTTTGGAATAATGAGAGGCCATACAACTAAGCCTGTGATGGGTTAGCTGAATTTTCTAGATTTAGTAAACAGAAATTCCGAAATTGAATAATGATAGGCAGATGCTCTGTATGAGAAATCACTGATTTGTTTCCTGATCTAAAATGTAAGTTTAGATTAAATTTGACGATGAGCTAAGGCTATGAAGTCTGTTTGGATGCTTCCCTGGCGTTGTGTTTAGAAAATCACAAAGGAATACTGACAAAATTATGAGTCTGTAAGATTAATTTAGCCCTGTTGAATTTTTTTCTATTTTTATTTTTCTAATATAGCAAAATAAGTTCATCTATATTTACCTGTTTTAATAACTGTACCTTCAAGTATAAAACTTCAGTTATGTTTAAACTTTAAAATGTAGGCCAAGCGCCATAGCTCACGCCTCTATTCCCAGGAATTTGGGATGCCAAGGTGAATGGACGGCTTGAGCCCAGGAGTTCAAGATGAGCCTTGGCAATATAGTGAAACCCCATTCTTTGCAAAAGTACAAAAAATTAGCTGGGCGTGGTGGCATGAGCCTGTAGTCCCACCTACTCAGGAGACTGTGGCAGGAGGATTGCCTGATCCCAGGAAGCAGAGGTTGCAGTGAACTGAGATGTTAGAACTGTAAGATAAACTTAAAATTAACAAACTGACAATACTAAATATATTAAGTGAAATGAGTCAGAAGTATAAATAAATACGTGAACACTTATAAATATAATATAAAAATGTTAAATACATAGAAACAGAGAGTGGAATGGTAGTTACCAGCAGCAGGAAAGGGGGGAAATGCAGTGATATTGCAGAAAAGGTACAAAGTTGCAGTTATATAGAATAAATAAGTCTAGAGATCTAATATACAGCATAGTAACCATAGATAATAATATTGTATTATAACTGGAAATTTGCCAGGAGTAGATTTTAGATATTCTCACTACAAAGAAGGTGAATATGTAAGGAGATAGATATGTTAATTTTCTTGTGTGTGGTAATCATTTTACTACGCATATGTATATCTAAACATCAGATTGCATATCTTAAATATATACAGTAAAATGTCTCTATGTGATACACATACATCTATAATAGAAATATAGTATATAATTTAAATTTATAATGCCATACTTTGTTCATATTTTATAGCAAAATGCCTTAGTTGTGGTCAGACAGTATTATTTTTCAAGCAACTATTGGTCTGGTCACCTTTGCTTTTGAGGAGTTAAGTTAAAATAGGGTCACATGGGTGGGCCCTAATTTATTAAGATTGGTGTTTTATAAGAAGAAGAGATTAGGGCACAGAAAACACACATGTGGACAGCCATGTGGGGGCACAGCAAGGAGGCCATCATCTTCAAACCAATGAGAAAGGCCTCATTAGAAACCAAACCTGCTGACAGCTTGATCTTGGATGTCTAGCCTCCAGAACCATGAGAAAATAAATCTCTGTTGTTTAAGCAGCCCCATCTGTGGTATTTTGTTATTGAAGCCCTAGGAAACTGATACAATCACAAGGCAATAACTTTAGCCCACAGAAAGAAAGTTAAAAAAGAAATAATTTTCAAATATTTGTATTACATCATATTCATAAATAGAAAACAGACTTCATAGCCTTGACTCCTTGTCAAATTCGAAAAACCTATTGTGGATAAACATATCCAAAACAGTTATCTCCATCTTGGTGTTATAACTACTTGGATAATAAGATCTATGAGAATCTCAGACACAGCTTATGTGTGTCCATGTGCACAATAAAGGCCTACACATGATTTTCAGGTGTGACCTACTATTATTGGATTTCCAATCCTTATAAAATCTACCGAGTCATTTCTGGAAATCCTTAGGGTTATGTCTTACCTATATCTCGCAGTAAGTCTATTTACGATTTTCTTCCCTGGCCTTATTGTCAAGGCCTCTCACTCTGCTGCTATTGATTGTCCTTTCTGAGAATAAGACAAAATATTTAAAAAAGTCTACTTTCTGCTAGTGGCCACTTAAGTAATTACATTGCTAAAGCTGTGCTGTGTAAAAGTGCAAGGAAGGGATGTGTTGGTTAGCCCTACTGACAACCCTGTTTCAGATAGATCAGTTTGGCTTCAAATCTGTCCTAATTTTGCCCAGTCTCATAAAATCATTTCACAAGCACAGCTACTTCATCTTCTGCTTCACGTCATTCCACAGAAGGATAAAATGATTCCCTGTGTGATGGCAGATACTACACCATCCCCTGTATCTTCTTCATGTACTTCCCCATTTCTTGGAGGTTTCATATGTGAAAAACACCCATAGAGGCACACATAAACACATACTTTCTCCATTCGTTATTATGACTTTGCCATTTTCTGTAAGACACAAATTAAAAAGCATTCTTTCATAGGAACTCATATGAATAAATATCTGCATTCAGGAATAGATTATTTTATTTTCATGTATTTTTACGATTTGGAGGGTTCCTTTTGGAGTTGATTGCTTGTTTTTTTCCATTGTGGTCTGAGAAGATACTTGATATAATATTGATTTTCTTAAATGTATTGATACTTGTCTTGTGACCTATTATACGGTCTATCTTGAAGAATGTACTATGTGCTAATGAGAGGAATGTGTATTCTGCAGTTGTTGGATAGAACGTTCTGTAATTATCTGTTAAGTCTGTCTGTTCTAGCATATAGTTTAAGTCCATTTTTTCTTTATTGATTTTCTGTCTCAATGATCTGTCTAGTGCTGTCACTGGCGTATTGATGTCCCCCACTATTATTCTCTTTCCCACTGTCTCATGTCTTAGGCATAGTAGTAACTGTTTTTTATTAATCTGAGAGCTGCAGTGTTAGGTGCATATAAACTTAGGATTGTAATTTTTTGCTAGATTGATTCTTTTCTTGTTATATACCTCATTCTGTAATGATTTCCTTTGTCTTTTTCTTTACTGTTGTTGCTTTAAAGTATGTTTTGTCTGATAAAGGAATAGCCATTTATGCTTTCTTTTGATTTCTATTTGTGTGGAATATCTTTATTCACAACTTTACTATGACTTTATATGACTCCTTACATGTGAGGTGAGTCTCTAATAGACAGCAGACATTTGCTTTGTGATGATGTTTTATCCATTCTGCCATCTGTATCTTTTAAGTCGAGCAGTTAAGCCATTTGAAATCAACATTAGCATTAAGATCTTAGGTACTGTTCTATTCATCATGTTAGTTGTTCCCTAGGTTTTTTTTTTTACAGCTTTTGTGTTGTTATTTGATAGGCACTGTGAATTTTATGCTTTCAAGAGGTTCTATTCTGGTGCATATCAAACATTTGTTTTAAGATTTTGAACTCCTTTTATCTTTCCTTGTAGTTCTAGCTTGGTAATGGCAAATTCCCTCAGCAGATGCTCGTCTTAAAATGGTTTGATTTCCCCTTCATTTGTAAAATCTCCTTCCTGTTTATCTGGAGACCATCAAAATACGTAAGCTGGGGGGCAGAGATGATGGCTTCTATTGTCTGTTTACTCAATCCGTTTTCTGGAGTAGAAGAAGAAAGTGGTAGCGGGCAAGATCTGAGTCTTTTAATTATCTGAAACCAGAACATTATCTTGTGCATTCTTTCTACGCTTATGAAAATTTTTGCATCTAGAGCCAGTTTCGTCATTTTAAGTATATATTTTCCCACTGGAATTGTTCTTGGCTTTAATTTTTCATCTTCTTATTTAGGTGAGCTGCCTATGTTTTTAAAAGTTGGGTTGGCTATAGTTACATTAATTTGTAAACATTTAAACACTTTATTTTCTTTGGCTAAGAATGTTTTACTCATAAACTTGCGTTTCTTTCACTGATATTTATCTTCACCATGAAAATGTCTCTGATGTAACTCTACTGTTTCTCTCATACCTTTTTTCCCCAGTCCATTTTTTAATTTTAGTTGTTGCCACCTCATTTTAGAGCAAGTCTGTAATCCTTTTACAAACGTGTCATAAAACGCTAAAAACACCAATACTTGGTTTTAGTTTCTTTTGTATCACTAGTTCTGCAGCATTGGAGTGCTATTGCTTTGTTTTTGGAGGAAGGAATTTATGGAGAGAATGTGTCCTTCCAACTCTTTCCTCTAAATAGAACAGTATTAATGTGTCTGTGTTTTTCTCCCCAGAATTTCTTCCACTTACTTTCTACAAAATACTCCCACTATTTTGAAAATAACAGCTGCTTTTAAGTTCCCAAGGGCTCATTGCAATTTGGCTTAAACTATATTACATTTGGGAAGTATTGCTTCCAGCTTATGTTATTCAGTTCGGAATGATCCTTAGTCTTACTGCTGACAACATCCTTATATTTATAACTCATGTAGTTGGTGTGGAGGTTTAAAATGGATGTTTACACATATTTTGAATACAATTTCCTTCAAAAAGTTATTGTGGGCTGCATTTAGTGACCCACTTCTAACAAGTAGAATTAAGTAGAAGTGATAATATATAACTTCTGAGACTAGGTCCTAAAAGGCACTGTGGCTTCCTCCTTTCCCTCACTTTAATTACTCACTTTGGGAGAGAATAGCTGACATGTGAGAACACTCAAGCAGCCTCATGGTAAGGCAAGAACTGAAGCCTTCTTCCAATGACCACCACAAACTTGCCAAGGTATGAATAAATCACCTTGGAATGTAAAATCTCTAGCCTTCATCAGCCTTTAGATGAAAGCAGCCTGGTCAGTATCTTGACTGCAACTTCAGGGGAGACATTGAGCTGTTATCACTCAGCTAAGCTGTTCCAAACTTCCTTAACCACAGAAATTGTGAAATAATAATAATCTGTTGTTTTAAATAACTAACTTATAAGGTAATTTGTTACAGACAATAAATTACTAGTGGAGTCAATGTCTAGATGGATGATTGTTGACCTGCATAAAGCCCCTATTTTATTGGAAGTCATGATATATATTTTAAGTGAGAAAACATGGTTAACAAAGGCTATATTAGGTTATGATAATACTGCCAACAAATATTAACACTACTGTTACTCTTATTAGTAAATTTATTGCCACCACCACCTCTACTACTATGGACATATGTATATGTGTTTGTATGTATTTGTATGTTTATAAGAATGCACCAAAATGACAACAATGAGTATTACCAGGTTGTGGATAATGAATGTATTCTTTTTTTCCTCTTTGCTCTCCTGCATGTCCTCTATATTTTCTATAATCATATATTTATTCAACTAATATATTTTGAGCAACTATTATGTTTTAGGCGCTGGGAATATATTTTTTTGCAACATAGAAAATCATGTTCTAGATCTTAGAAATACAGCTGTGACATAAATATATAATTTCAAGCCCACATTTACTTAGACATATGACTACCATGCATATTATTTCATATGATAATAAGTGCTAAGGAAAAAAAATAAACGTGGGAAAGAGAGTGGAGAGCAGTGTTGCTATTTTAAATATGTTAGACAGAAAAGACTTACTTGTGAAGGCAGAAATTCAAAAATACGTGAGAAAATGTGTGGAAATGCTATGAGGATTTCTTAGTCAACAGTATTCCAGGCAACTAAAAAGTGTTTGTGTTGGATGTGTACCTACCATGGTCAACGGATAGTTGGGAGGCCAATGTGGCTGTAACAAATTGAGTGAGAAGTAAGAGTAGCAGGGGATGAGGTCAGCGATGTTAATGTGGGCCAAATCCCACTGTACAATCTGGGTCAGTAAATATTTATTACTTTTACTACTAAAAAGATACAATATGAAAACTTAAAAAAGAACTGATTAAAACAAAAACCCTAAAACTCTTGATAAAAGCATTGTACAAGAAGTATAAATGTATTCATCCAACGAAATGAGATCACCAAAATTATTACAAAGGACTTTCGTCAAGTGCAATATCACAAAGTTGAGGAAATGTAAGGAACATTATCAAATTATATTGAATCAAATTATTTCATAATATCAATATGGTTTTCTCATCTATTGACTATTTTAATACAAATTAAATCTAAATTAAAAGCTAAGATTAGACCCCAGCACTCAGAATGGATTTTTCATTACATTAATAATAAACATTGTCTCCATCTATAAATCTTATCTCTAACCCTTTCATTAAAAATTCAATTTTCAAAATAAAAGCAATTGTTTCAATTAAAAAAAACTCTGATGCAAGAGAATATTCTGAATTTCAGCTTGAATTAATTTTACCCACAGAGATAGTAAAGACTGAGTGCTAGAAATTAAAAGCAAACATTTCTACTTGGAAGAAGTATTAATACATTTTAAATTGTGAGGATAACTCAGAACATTATCCTGAAAAAGAACAAAAGTTTATCAGTTGCCAAAATGAAATGATCATCATTCAGTATGGGTTACAATATGTCCTAAATTAGTGAACCAATATAAAAGCTTTTCTCTCTTTTGTTTAGCTTTCTCTCCATTTGTTTATAGGGAAAAAGGAGAGAGATGGGGCAATGTAGATGCATTAGGGGAATTCTCATAAAAATACACACTTTGCCTCATAAATCTATAAACAGAACTACCATATGATCAAACAATTCTGCTGCTGAGTACGTATTCTAAAGAAAGGACAATAGTGTATTAAAATATATTTGCATTCCCATTTTTATTGTAGCATTATTAATAATCACCAAGACATGGAATCAATATTTTCTATAAATGGATAGATTAAAAAATTGTGTTGTACAAACAATGAAATATTATTCAGCCTTTAGAAAGGACATCCTGTCATTAACAACATGGAGGGAACTGGGGGTCATTATGTTCAGTAAAATAAGTCAGGCCTGGAAAGGCAAACATTGCATGCTCTCACTCTTAAGACCTAAAAAGGGGATCTCATGGAGATGGAACGTGTGATGGTTACCAGAGGCTCGAAAGAGAAAGGGGGAAAAGGAAATAAAGAAAAGTTGGCTAAGGTGAACAAAAATATGGTTAGAAGGAATAAGGTCTGGTATTCAATAATACAATCGGAAACTTATAGTTAAAAATAATGTATATGTCATAATAGCTAGAAGATAAAAATTGGAATGTTTCCAACACACAGAAAAGATAAATGTTTGAGGTGATGGATATCCCAATTAGCTTGACTGGGCATTACATATTATACAGGTACCAAATATCACAAACCACAAAAATATATATATACACGTATCAAATATATAGATGATATATATATATCATCTATATACTTGATATATATGCTATATATATGCTATATATGATATAGCATATATATCAAATATAAATATAAATATCAAATATAAATTCATTATATCTACATTATATATAATGAATATATATATGATTATACATAATATATAATATATATCATATATTTCATACCTGTATATATATATTCTTATGGTAACTCTATATATCATATATATAGGGTTGATCTATCTATCTATATATATATATATATCATGATATATATAGAGAGAGTTACCAGAAGAATATATATATACAGGTACCAAATATATGATATATATTATATATATTATGTATACTCATATATATATTCATTATATATATATATATCTATATATATATATATATCATGATATATATAGAGAGAGTTACCAGAAGAATATATATATACAGGTACCAAATATATGATATATATTATATATATTATGTATACTCATATATATATTCATTATATATATATATATCTATATATATATATATAGATATAATGAATTTATAGATGTATCAGTCTTCAGGATTGTGAGATTTGATTCAACAGTAATAAGCTGTGTACATGCAGGAATAAGTGATGCCACAAAGAAAAAGTCAATGGTTATGTTTTCTTCTGTTTTTTTATTTTTATTTTTTTTATTGCATTTTAGGTTATGAGGTACATGTGAAGAACATGCAAGATTGTTGCATAGGTACACACATGGCAGTGTGATTTGCTGCCTTCCTCCCCATCACCTATATCTGGCATTTCTCCCTATGCGATCTCTCCCCAACTTCCCACCCCCCGCTGTCCCTCCCCTATTTTCCCCTGACAGAGCCCAGTGTGTGATGTTCCCCTCCCTGTGTCCATGTGTTCTCATTGTTCAACACCCACCTATGAGTGAGAACATGCAGTGTTTGATTTTCTGTTCTTGTGTCAGTTTGCTGAGAATGATGGTTTCCAGGTTCATCCATGTCCCTACAAAGGACACGAACTCATCGTTTTTGATGGCTGCATAGTATTTCATGGTGTATATGTGCCACATTTTCCCTGTCCAGTCTATCATTGATGGGCATTTGGGTTGGTTCCAGGTTTTTGCTATTGTAAACTGTGCTGCAATGAACATTCGTGTGCATGTGTCCTTATAGTAGAAAGATTTATAATCCTTTGGATATACACCCAGTAATGGGATTGCTGGGTCAAATGGAATTTCTATTTCGAGGTCCTGGAGGAATTGCCACACTGTCTTCCACAATGGTTGAACTAATGAATATTTAGATAATATGTATATTCACTTTCTGCTCTGTCCTAAGCCAATGAAAGAAAATAGATTAATAAGAAAACATCACGAACAGTGTAAAATGTTCCTATTACACTGTGGGTGATGTTTTCTTATTAATCTACTTTCTTTCATAGGCTTAGGACAGAGCAGAAAGTGAATATACATATTATCTAAATTTTCATAATCCTTGTCTATAGTTTGCTCGTTATTCAATGTGTATTTCTGAGGTCAGTGTGTATTTTTTGATAGCTTTACATTGATGTATTCTTTATGGGTTGTGATATTTGGTACCTGTATATACATTATGAGATATATATAAAATATATAATAAATATATATATATATCATATATAAAATGTATATTATATATAACTATAATATATATAATATATAATTTTATAAAATATTTAGTCTATTCTATAGAACATTTATTCTATACTATTATATAGAACATCTATTTTATTCTACAGAACATCTAATCTCTTCTATTCTATAGAACATCTAGTCTATTCTATTCTACAGAACATCTCTATTCTATTCTATGGAACATCTAGTCTCTTCTATTCTATAGAACATCTACTCTATTCTATTCTATAGAACATCTTCTTTATTCTATTCCATAGAACATCTATTTTCTTCTATATAACATCTAGTCTCTTCTACAGCACATCTGGTGTCTTCTATAGAACATCTAGACTATTCTATACTATAGAACATGGGGTTTCTTCTATTCTATAGAACATCTACTATCTTATATGTTATAGAACGTCAAATCTGTTCTATTCCATAGAAATCCAGCCTCTTCTATGATGTAGAACCTCTAGTCTCTTCTATTCTATAGAACGTGTAGTGTCTTCTATTCTATAGAACATTTAGTCTCTTCTAGGCTGTAGAATATCTAGTCTCTTCTATTCTGTAGAACATCTATTCTCTTGTATTCTATAGAATATCTGTTGTTTTCTATTCTATAGAACATACAGTCTCTTCTATTCTATAGAATATTCATTCTGTTCTATTCCATAGAATGTCCAGTCTCTTCTATTGTATAATATGTCTAGTCTCTTCTATTCCATAGAACACCTAGTCTCTTATATTGTATAGAACACCTATTCAATTCTATTCTATAACATCTATTTTCTTCTATTATAGAGAACATCTAGTCTCTTTTATTCTATAGAACATCTAATCTCCTCTATTCTATAGAACTGTTGTATCATACAGAACATCCAGTCTCTTCTATTTTGCAGAACATCCATTCTCTTCTGTTCTATAGACCATCCATTTCCTTCTATTCTATAGAACGTCCATTCTCTTCTGTTCTATAGAACATCCAGTCTCTTCTATTCCATAGAACATCCATTTTATAGATGTTCTTCTCTTTTAAAGAACACCCAGTCCCTTCTATTCCTCAGAACACCTAGTCTCTTCTATTGTATAGAACATCTATTCAATTCTATTCCAGAACATCTGTTTTCTTCTCTTCTATAGAACATCTAGTCTCTTTTCTGTAGAACTTCTATCCTCTTCTATTCTATAGAACGTCTACTCTCTTCAATTCTATAGAACATCTATTCTTTTCTTTAGAACCTCTATTCTATTCTATAGAACATCTATTCTACCCTATTCAATAGGACAGCCATTCTACTCTATTCTACAGAACATCTAGACTCTTCTATTTTATGGAACATCCATTATCTTCTATTTCATATAACATCTAGTCTTTTCTATTCTGTAGAACATTTAGTCATTTCTATTCTATAGAACATCTAGCGTCTTCTATTCTGTACATCTATTTTGTTCTATTCTGTTCTATACGAAATCTATTATCTTCTCTTCTATAGAGCATCTATTCTACTCTATTCTATAGAATATCTAGACACTTCTATTATATAGAACATCTTCTATTATGTAGAACATCCAGTCTCTTCTATGGAACATCCATTCTCTTCTGTTCTATAGAACATCCAGTCTCTTCTATTCTATAGAACATACAGTGTCTTTTATTCCATAGAACATCTATTCTCTTCTATTCTTTGGAACATCTTTTATCTTCTATTCCATAGAACACCAAGTCTCTTCTATTGTATAGAACATCTATTCAATTCTATTCTAGAACATCTGTTTTTTCTCTTCTATAGAACATCTAGTCTCTTTTCTGTTGAATATCTATTCTCTTCTATTCTATAGAACATCTATTCCATAGAACATCTATCTTTTCAATTCTATAGAACATCTATTCTCTTGTATAGAACATATATTTTATTCTATTCTATAGAACATCTACTCTCTTCTACTTTTTAGAGCATCTATTGTACCCTTTTCAATAGAACATCCATTCTAATCTATTCTATAGAACATCCAGTCTGTTCTCTTCTATAGAACATCTAATCTATTCAATTCTATAGAACATCTAGTCTATTCTATCCTATAGAACATCTTTTCTATTCTATTCTATAGAACATCTAGTATCCTCTATTCTGTAGAATGTCCAATCTCTTCTATTCTATAGACCATCTAGTCTCTTCTATTCTATAAAACATAATTTCTCTTCTATTCTAAAGAACATCTATTCTCTTCTATTGTATAAAACATCTTTTCTCTTCTATTGTATAGAACATCTGTTCTCTTCAATTCTATAGAACATCTATTCTCTTCTGTAGAACATCTATTCTATTTTATAGAACGTATTCACGTTCTATTCACTCTTCTATTTTGTAGAACACCATTTCTCCTTTATTCTGTAGAACATCTATTCTCTTCTATAGAACATCCAGCCTCTTCTATTCAATAGAACATCTAGTCTCTTCTATTTTATAGAACATCTATTCCATTCTATTCTAGAACATCTATTTTCTTCTATTCTAAAGAATGTCTAGTCTCTTCTTTTCTATTGAACATCTATTCTATTCAATCCTATAGAACATCTATTCTCCTCTATAGAACATCTATTCTATTCTGTTCCATTCTGGTCTATTCTGTTCCATACTATTCCATTCTATTCCATTCTACTCTACTCTACTCTACTCTACTCTACTCTACTCTACTCTACTCTACTCTACTCTACAGAACATCTATTCTATTGTATAGGACATCTATTCTCTTCTATTCTGTAGAACACCTATTCTACCCTATTCTATAGAACATCTAGTCTCTTTTATTCTATAGAATGTCCAGTCTCTTCAATTCTATAGAACAACCAGTCTCTTCTATTCTATAGAAGCTCTAGTCTCCTCTATTCCATAGAGCATCTAGTCTCTTCTATTGTATAGAACATCTATTCAATTCTATTCTATACAACATCTATTTGATTCTATTCTATACAACATCTAGTCTCTTTTATTCTATAAAACATCCAGTCTCTTCGATTCTATAGAAGCTCTAGTCTCCTCTATTCCATAGAGCATCTAGTCTCTTCTTTTGTAGAGAACATCTATTCAATTCGATTCTATAGAACATCTAGTCTCTTTTATTCTATAGAATGTCCAGTCTCTTCGATTCTATAGAAAAAAAAGTATCTTCGATTCTATAGAAGCTCTAGTCTCCTCTATTCCATGGAAGACCTAGTCTCTTCTATTGTATAGAACATCTATTCAATTCTATTCTATACAACATCTATTTTCTTCTATTGTATAGACCATCCAGTCTCTTCTTTTCTATAGAACATTTATTCTCTTCAATCCTATAGAATATCTATTGTCGTCTATAGAATATCTATTCTATTCTATTCCATTCTATTCTATTCCATTCCATAGAACATCTATTCTATTCTATAGTACATCTATTCTATTCTGTAGAACATCTATTCAACTCTATTCTATGGAACATTTAGACTCTTTTATTGTATAGAACATACAGCATCTTCTATTCTATAGAACATCCAGTCTCTTCTATTGTATAGCACATCTATTCAATTGTATTCTGTAAAATATGTTTTATTCTATTTTATGTAACATATAGTCTCTTCTATTCTATAGAACATCTAGTGTCTGCTATTCTATACAACATCTAGTCCATTCCATTCTATAAAACATCTGGTCTATTCTGTTCTATAGAACACCTTGTCTATTCTATTTTACAGAACACTTAGTTCCTTCTACTCTGCAGAAACTCTTCGATTCTATTATACTCTTATTCTATTCTATTCTATTCTACCTATATTCTATTCTATTTTATAGAACATCTAATGTCTTCTGTGATATAGAATATCTATTCTCATCCCTTCTGTAGATAATCTAATCTATTCAATTCTATAGAACATCTATTCTATTCTATCCTATTCTATTCAACATCTATTCTCTTCTATTCTTGGAACACCTAGTCGATACTATTCTATACAATATCTAGTAGATTCTATTCTATGGAACATCTAGTCTCTTCAATTCGATTGAACATCTATTCTATTCCATAGAAATTCTATTCTATTCTATTCTATAGAACATCTAGTCTCTTCTATTCTGTAGAACATCTAGTCTATTCTATTCTATGGAACATATACTCTATTTTTTTTTTTTTTTTTCTGTAGAACATCTAGTCTATTCTATTCTATGGAACATATACTCTATTTTTTTTTTTTTTTGTTTTT
>NW_016107469.1:4286309-4295972 GCF_001604975.1 Cebus imitator
GACATATACTCTATTTTATAGAACATCTGTTCTATTCTGTTCTATAGAATATCAATTCTCTGCTTTTTTATAGAATATCCAGGCTCTTGTATTCCATAGAACATCCAGTCTCCTCTATTTTATAGAACATCTAGTCTCTTCTATTCTAAATAACATCCAATGTCTTATATTCTATAGAATATTCAGTCTCTTCAATTCTATAGAACATCCAGTCTCTTCTATTTTAAGGAACATCCAGTCTCTTCTATTATACAGAGCATCCATTCTCTTATATTCTATATAACATCCAGTCTCTTCAATTCTATAGAACATCTAGTGTCTTCTATTCCATAGAACATCAAGTCTGTTCTGCTGTACAGAACGTCTATTCCATTCTATTCTAGAAGGTTTATTTTCTTCTATTCCATAGAACATCTATTCTCTTCAATCCTATAGAACATCTATTCCCTTCAATAGAATACCTATTCCATTCTGTTCTGTTCTATTCTATTCTATTCTTCTATTCTATTCTATTCTATTCTATTCTATTCTATTCTATTCTATAGAACGTCTATTCTATTCTATAGAATGTCTATTCTACTCTATTCTATAGAACATCTAGTCTCTTTTATTCTATAGAACGTCCAGTCTCTTTTATTCTATAGAATGTCCAGTCTCTTCTATTCTATAGAACATCAAGTCTTTTCTATTCTATAGAACCTCTGATCTCTTCCACTCCATAGAACATCTAGTCTCTTCTATTGTAAAGAACATCTAATCAATTTTATTCTATAACATCTATTTTCTTCTATTTTATAGAACATCCAGTCTCTTCTTTTCTATAGAATGTCTATTCTCTTCAATCCTATAGAATATCTATTCTCTTCTATGGAACCTATTCTATTCTATTCTATTCTATTCTATTCTATTCTATTCTATTCTATTCTATTCTATAGAACATCTATTCTCTTCTATTCTATAGAACATCTATTCTCTTCTATTCCATAGAACATCTATTCTCTTCTAATCTGTGGAACTTCTATTCAACTCTATTCTATAGAACATCTATTGTCTTTAATTCTATAGAGCATCCAGTCTCTTCTATAGAACATCTAGTCTCTTCTATTCCATAGAACATCTAGTCTCTTCTATTGTATGGAACATCTGTTCAATTGTATTGTATAACATCTATTTTCTTCTATTCCATATAGCATTTAGTCTCTTCTATTCTATACAACATCTAGTGTCTACTATTATATAAAACATCTATTGTCTTCCATTCTATGAAACATCTTTTCTATTCTATTCTATAGAACGTCTTGTATATTCTATTGTATAGAACACCTAGTCTCTTCTACTCTATAGAAAATCTATTCTAATCTATTTTGTTGAACATGTATTGTATTCTATCTTATAGAACATCTAATCTATTCAATTCCATAGAACATCTAGGCTATTCTGTAGAACATCTATTATCTTCTATTCTTAGAATATCTAGTCGATACTATTCTATAGAAAATCTAGTCTCTTCTTTTCCATAGAACATCTTGTCTCTTCTATTCTATAGAACATCTAGTCTCTTCTATTCTGTAGAACATCTGTTCTATTCTATTCTATTCTATTCTATTCTATAGAATATCTATTTTATTCTATAGAACACCCAGTCTCTTCTATTCTAAAGAAGGTCTATTCTATTTTATAGAACATCTTGTCTATTCTGTAGAACAGGTAGCCTATTTATTCTATAGAACATCTAGTCCCTTCTATTCTATAGAACATTTATTCTATTCTATAGAATATCTATTTTATTTTGTAGAACATCTAGTCTATTTTATTCTATAGTACATCTCTTCTCTAGAACATCTATTCAATAGAACATCTATTCTAATTTATTCTATAGAACAGCTAATCTATACTATAGAACATCTATTCTATTCTATGGAACATCCAGTCTCTTCTATTGTATAGAACATCCAGTCTTTTCTATTCTGTATATCATCTATTCTCCTCTATTCTATAGAACATCCAGTCTCCTCTCTTCTATAGAACATCCCATCTTTTCTATTCTATGGAACATCTAGTCCAATCTTTTCTAGAGAACATCCAGTCTCTTCTATTCTATAGAACACCTAGTCTCTTCTATTCTATAGATCATCCAGACTCTTCTATTCTATAGAACATGCAGTCTCTTCTATTCTATAGAACTTCTAGTCTCTTCTACTCTATAGAACATCTAGTCTATTGTATTCTATAGAACATCTAGGGTCTTCTATTCCACAGAACATCTATTATCTTCTATTCTATAGAACATATGTTCTCTTCTGTTGAACATCTAGTCTCTTCTATTCCGTAGAACATCTTGTCTGTTCTATTCTGTAGAACATCCAGTATCCTCTATTCTATAGAACATCCGGTCTATTCTATTCTATATAACATCGAGTCCCTTCTATTATATAGGACATCTAGTCTAATCTATTCTATAGAACATCCAGTCTCTTCTGTTCTATAGAACATCTAGTCTCTTCTATGGAACATCTATTCTATTCTATTCTATTCAATTCAATATCTGGTCTCTTCTATAGAACATCTATTCTATTTTATAGAACTTCTAGTCTATTCTATTCTGTAGAACATCTAGTCTCTTCTAGTCTATGGAACATCTAGTCTATGTTATGAAACATCTACTCTATTCTATAGAACATAGTCTATTCTATTCTATAGAACATCATCTACTCTATTCTATAGAACATATTCTATTCTATTCTATTCTATTCTATTCTATTCTATTCTAGAACATCTGTTCTCTTCTCATATATGGATCATCCAGTCTCTTCTATGCTATAGAACATCCAGTTTCTTTAATTCTATAGAACATCCAGTCTCTTCTAGGCTATAGAACATCCAGTCCGTTCAATTCTGTAAAACATCCAGTCTCTTCTATTCTGTAGAACATCTAGTCTATTCTATTCTATAGAATACCTAGTCTATTCTGTTCTATAGAACACCCAATCTATTCTTTTCTATAGAAGATCTATTCTCTTCTATTCTATAGAAAATATTTTCAATTCTATAGGAAATCTAGCCTCTTCTATTCTATAGAACATCCAGCCTATTCTATTCAATATAACATCCGGTCTATTCTATTCTGTGGAACATTTACTCTATTTTATAGAACTTCTATTCTATTCTATTCTATAAAACATCTAGTCCCTTCTATTCTATTCAACATCTAGTCTATTTTATAGAAAAGCTATTCTATTTTATAGAACAGCTATTCTATTCTGTAGAACATCTAGTGTATTCCATTCTTTAGAACATCTAGTCTTTCTATTCTATAGAACATCCATTCTACTCTATTCTATAGAGCATCCAGTCTCTTCTATACTATAGAACATCCACCCTTATCAATTCTATAGAATGTCTAGTCTCTTCTATTCTATGGAACGTCTATTCTATATTCTATAGAACAGCCAGTCTCTCCTATTCTATAGAACATCTTTTGTATTCTATTCTATAGCACACCTAGTCTATTCTATTCTATAGAACATCTAGTCTATTATATTCTTTATAACACCTATTATCTTCTATATAACCTCTAGTCTCTTCTATTCTACATAACACCTATTCCATTCTTTTCTATAGAAACCTATTCTCCTCTATTCTATAGAACACCTCGTCTATCTATTGTATGGAACATCTAGTATCTTCTATAGAACGTCTAGTCTCTTCTATTCTATACAATATCTAGTCTATTCTGTAGAATATCTAATCTATTCTATTCTATAGAACTTCTAATCTCTTCTATAAAACATCTATTCTCTTCTATTTTGTAGTACATCTAGTCTCTTCTATAGAGTAGTCATTCTCTTCTATAAAACATCTATTATCTTCTATTCTATAGAACATCTAGTCTCTGGATATCCTATTCTATTCTATTCTATTCTATTCTATTCTATTCTATTCTATTCTATTCTATTCTATTCTATTCTATTCTATTCTATTCTATCCTATCCTATCCTATCCTATAGAATATCTAGTCTATTCTATTCTATTGAACATCTAGTCTCTTCTATTCTATTGAACATCTAGGAACATCTAGTCTCTTCTATTCTATAAAACATCTGTTTTATTCTATAGAACATCTAGCCTATTCTGTTCTATAGAACATCTAGTCTCTTTTATAGAACATCTAGTCTCTTCTATTTTATAGAACACCTATTCTATTCTATATAACATCTCTTCTGTTCCAAAAAACATCTAGTCTCTTCTATTCTATAGAACATCTATTCTATTCTATTCTATTCTATTCTATTCTATTCTATTCTATTCTATTCTATAGAATATCTATTCTACTCTATTCTATAGAACATCCATTCTCTTCTACCGAATATCCAGTCTCTTCTGTTTTATAGAACATCCAGAATATTCAATTCTATAGAACATCCAGGCTACTCAATTCTATAGAACATACAGCCTCTTCTATTTAGAACATCTAGGCTCTTCACTTCTATAGAACATCCAGTGTCTTCTATTCTATGGAATATCCAGGCTCTTCTGTTCTATAGAATATCCAATCTATCCTATTCTATAGAACATCTAGTCTTTTCTCTTCTATAGAATATCTAGTCTCTTCTATTCTATAGAAAATATTTTCTCTTCTATAGAGCATGTCTTCTGTTCTATAGAACATCTATTCTGTTCTATTCTATAGAATATCTATTCTATTCTATGGATCATCTATTCAATTCTATAGAATATCTAGTCTCTTCTATTCTATAGAAAATATTTTCTCTTCTATAGAGCATGTCTTCTGTTCTATAGAACATCTATTCTGTTCTATTCTATAGAATATCTATTCTATTCTATGGATCATCTATTCAATTCTATAGAATATCTAGTCTGTTCTATTCTATAGAACATTTATTTTATTCTCTAGAACACATATTGTATTCTATAGGACATCCAGTCCAGTCTATTCATAGAACATCTTGTCTATTCTATAGAACATGTAGAATGTTCTATAGAACGTCTATTCTATTCTATAGCATGTGTATTCTATACTATAGCACATCTAGTTTATTCTATTCTATATAACATCTAGTCTATTGTATATATAGAATATCTATTCTATTCTATTCTATTCTATTCTATTCTATTCTATAGAATATCTTTTCTGTTCTATGGAACGTCTAGTCTATTCATAGAACATCTAGTCTGTTCAATTCTATAGAACATCTTTTCAATTCTATAGAACATCTGTTCTGTAGAACATCTATTCAATTCTATGGAACATCTATTCTATTGTATTCTATAGAACATCTATTCTATTTTATAGAGCATCTATTCTATTCTATAGAACATCTATTTTATTCTGTTCTATTCTATATTACATCTATTCTATTCTATTCTATTCTATTCTATAGAACATCTATTCTGTTGAACATCTAGTATATTCTATTCTGTAGAACATCTAATCTATTCTGTTCTATAGACCACCTAGTCTATTCTGTTCTATAGAACATCTTTTCTGTTCTGTTCTTTACAACATGTAGGCTATTCTGTTCTATAGAACATCTCATCTATTCTGTTGTATAGAATATCTATACTGTTCTGTTCTATAGATCATCTAGTCTATTCTGTTCTATGGAAATTCTAGTCTTTTCTGTTGTGTGGAACATCTAGTCTATTCTGTTCTATAGACTATCTATTGTATTCTATATATCGTTTATGACATGTATACAATGCATACAATATATATAAGATGCATATATTTATATGTATGTAACATGTATGTCCCGCATATATTGTGCATGTAATTTGTAACATGTATGTCATGTGTGTAGGCATACAATATGCATGTAACATGTATGTCATACATATATTATGGGTGCAATATGTATGTATTTCATGCATATATTATGCATGCAATATATATGTAGCATGCATATCATTTATGCATTATGCACGCAATATGCTTGTAACATGCATGTAACATGCATGTTATTTATACATATGCATGTGATGTGTGTGACATGTAACACGTATGTCATGCATTCATCATGCATGCGAAATGTGTGTGACATGTATGGCATGCATATAATATGCATGCAATGTTTATGTAACATGTGTGTCATGCATATCATATGCATGCAATATGCATGTAACATGCATGTCACACATGCGATGTGCATGAAAGATGCATGTATCATATATGTCATTCATGCAGTATGCATGCAAGATGCATGTAGCATGTACATCATGTGTGCAATATGCATACAATATTAATGTAACATGTATGTTCATGCGATGTGCCTGCAATATTCATGCAATATGCATGTAACCTGTATGTCATGCATGCGATATGTATGCAATATGCCTGTAACCTGTATGTCATGCATGCGATATGCATGCAATATGCATTTAATGTGTATATTTACACAGGTACAATATATCACAACCCATAAAGAATATATCAATATAAATCTATGAAAAAAATACACAGTGACTTCAGAAATACACACTGAACAAAGAACATACTATAGACAAGGTTTATTATCATTTACATAATATGTATATTTATTTTCTGCTCTTCCTAACCCTGTGAAAGAAAGTAGATTAATAAAAAAACATAACCTTTGGCTTTTTCTTTGTGACATCTCTTATTCCTTCATGTACACAGTTTATTACTCTTGAATAAATTCTCACAATTCTGAAGACTGATACATCTATAAATTCATGGTCTCCAACTTCATCAGGGTCTTCAAAGTCTGTTGACGATTCTTTTGCTCACCCTTGATCAGCTGCCATTCTTCTCAGCAAGTATGATGCATCTTCTGATTTCAGTGCAAGTTCTCTATTCCTCACTCGTGGTATTTAAGTTCTGTTCAATTCAATGCGTGCTTAGCCCTCATTATACACCAGTCAATGTGTTAGGCCCTGAATATACAAAGACAAATGTGATGGCCCAAACTTCAGCAATCCTATGATTAGTAGTGATCAAATTTTTGATCTTAAGAGTCCTTTATACTCTTAAAAATTATTGAGAATCCCAAAATTGTTTATCTGCATTGTATCTATTGATATTTGCCACATTCAAAGTTAAAACTGAGGAACTTTTACAATATTAATTTATTGATTTATTTTAAATGCCAATAATAAGCCTATTGCATATTGACATTGTTAACATATATTTTCTTAAAAAATGTGATATTTTTATTAAAACATGAAAAGAGTAGAATTATTTTACATTTTTGGAAATTTAATTTCTATCTTAATAAAAATAAGTAGATTTTCATAACTGCTTCTTCAATCTGTTGTGATATGTTATTTGATTGACATATATGAAAAATTCAGCCTCACACAGGTACATTGTTGAAAAGGGAGTATCTTATAAATCTTCTAGAAGTATTTTAGGGACTCCTAGCATCTTTCAAGCTTACTTTTAAAACATCTGGTTTAGGGATTGGGACATTTCTCTAGATTATTTCAATGTGCTGTGCTCAGTGCAGTTATAAATATGCACACAGGTTGCAGTTGGAGCACTTCTGTTCTTACCTCATCAATAAAATCTAGGCAACCAAATGTGAACTTTCTCAACTTCCAAACCAAAACTTCTACGAAGATCTCCTACTCACACCCCAAAACATCTCATTTCTCCTCATCGAAAGATGAGATATATTTGCTGCTTTTTATTTTTATTTAGTTTTAATTGACAAATAACTGTTTATATTTATGTGATATAATAATCTTCTGCTATATGTATATATTGTAGAATTATTAAATCAAGCTAATTAACAATCCATCACCTCCAATACTTACAAGTTTTTTTTTCCTGAGACAGAGTCTCACTCTATTTTCTAAGCCAGAGTGCAGTGATGGGATCATAGCTCATTGTAGCCTCAAATTCCTGGGCTCAAGAAATCCTCCTGCTTCAGCCTCCAGAGTAGCTAGGACTACAGGTATATGCCACATGCCTGGATTATTTTTAATTCTTTTTGTATAAATGTGGTATAGCTTTGCTGCCCAGATGGATCTCAAACTCCTGGACTGAAATGATTGAATAATCCTCAGTTGATTGCTCATCATCCCAAAGCATTAGAATTGAAGGCATGAATCACTGTACCTGATCCAAATACTTCTAATTTTCTGCAATAATGACAAAAGACCTACTCTGTTAGCAATTTTGAAATATACAATAAACTATTAACTGTAACCACCATTTTATCCAATAGAGTTCTAAAACTTAATCCTCCTTACTAACTGAAACTCTCTGCTTATATGTTTAATTATTTTAGATTCTACATATGAACAGGATTATGTGCTATTTGTCTTTGTGTGTCTGGCTTATTTCCCTTAGCATAATGTTCCCCAGGTTCATCAATGTTATGGTAAATGACAAAATTTCTTTCTTTCTTAAAGGCTGATTAATATTCTATTGTGCATATATACCACATTGTAATAATCTGTTTATCCATTGATGGGCACCTATGTAGTTTCCCTATCTTGGATATCATAAGTAATGCTGCGATAAAGATGGGAGTGTAGATATCTCTTTGATATAATTTCAGTTCCTTTGGATACATATACAGTAGTGAGATTGCAGGATCATATTGTAATTCTTTTAGTATTTTGAGAAACCTCCATACTGCTTTTCATAGGAGATTAACTAATTTATATTCCCATCAACAGTGTGTGAGCATTCCCTTTCCTCCGCATCCTTGCCAACACTGTTATTTGTTGAGTTTTTAATAATAGCCATTCTAATAAGTTTAAGATGATTATTTTACTATGGTTCTAATTTGCATTTGCCTGATGATTAGTGATGTTGAGCATTTTTTCATTTATCTGTTGGCCATTTGTATGTCTTCTTTTGAGAACTGTCTTTTCAGGTTCTTTGCCCATTTTGAAATCAGTTTATTTGTTCTCTTGCTATTGAGTTGTTTGAATTCCTTATATATTTTGGATATTGATTACTTATTAGATGTATGGTTTGCAAACATCTTCTCCCAATCCATGGACTGTCTCTTCAGTCTGTTTCCTTTGCTGGGCAAAGATATTTTAGTTTGATGAATTCCCATTTGTCTATTTTTGCTTTTGTTGTCTATGTTTTCATGGTCAAATAAACTAAACAAAACAAAACAAGCAAACAAAAAAGCTCTCCCAGGCCAATGTTGTTGAGCTTTTCCCTGTATATTTTTTCGAGACCTTTTACAGTTTCAGGTTCTATATTTAAGTTTTTAATTCATTTTGAGTTGATTTGTGTGTGTGGTTGTATAGTCCTTTCTTCTCTATAAAACTAACATTTTAGGCAAGGCGCAGTGGCTCAGGCCTGTAATCCAAACACTTTGGAAGGTCAAGGCAGGTGGATCGCTTGATGTCAAGAGTTTGAGACCAGTCTGGCCAACATGGTGAAACCTTGTCTCTACTAAAAATACAATAATTAGCCAGGCGTGGTGCCACATACCTGTATACTAGGAAAGCTGAAGCACGAGAATCACTTGAACCTGGAGGGCAGAGGTTGCAGTGAGCCCATATCAAACCACTGCACTAAACAAAACAGCTGTATACCCAGCTATTCGGAAAGCTGAGGCGCAAGAATCACTTGAACCTGGAGGGCAGAGGTGGCAGTGAGCTCATATCAAACCACTGCACTCCAGCCTAGGCGACGAAGCAGGACTCTGTCTC
>NW_016107469.1:4296076-4302339 GCF_001604975.1 Cebus imitator
AAATAATCTTATTCCCCTACAAGATTATTTTTTAGTTATTTTTTTAAATAAATAGCTTTCCTGAGGTATAATTTGAATATTATAAAATTCACTCGTTTTAAGGATGCAAGTGAGTTTAGAGTTGTGTAACCATTACTACAATTCATTTTTAGACCATTTCCATCATCCCCAAAGAGATGGACTCCGTCTGACTTTTCACTCACACATATATTGAATGATTCTTGCAAGCTATGTTTCTGTACTTGAAGTGCTAGATATGGTCTGTTTGCTCTTTCCTCTAGATTCTCTACCTTTTCCTCTTTGTTCTCTGCCCCTGCAGCCTAACACATGTGGTTTATACCATCAAATATGCACACATGCCTTCTGGTTTTAGTCAAGTTCAGCCAATGAGAGATCCCATTAAGATTTTGGATGAAAGAATGAATGCAAGTCAGTGTTCTTCCTTCTCTGTGAAGTCACATCTTGCATTCATTCCTCCACATAAGATGACGGGTACTCACAACCTGCACTGCTTTAGCAGTTTCTAATGAGGATTTTCTACCTTTGTCCCTTCAGACCAAGGACTAGTGATAAAACCATTGCTGTTACCCTTGGTTTCAGCATAATTCCCGATAATGCTCATATGTCCCATCCATACCTGTGTTAATTAGTCTCTGTCAATAATCCCTCCTTAAACTATCCAAATTTTAATGTGACGTCTGTTTCCTGTTGGAAGCCCAGGGGACATGCTTTACTTTCCTTATCACCCCAATTCAAACGCAGGACCAATATTGTAACTTATGATTGGAAATCTCAGTTTCAGCAGGGGAAAGTGATGACATCAGGCTCTCGCTGATATTCTTCTTATGCTTTAAGTTCTTTTCTATTGATAGAATCAGCGCTACTCACTCCCTTCTGACTGGTCTTTGATGTTGATTCATGAAATTGAAGCTGAATATATTTTCTCACTTATTTTATTCAATGTTGGTGCTTCGCTTGTAGTTTGATGTGCAAACTGGGTTTTTCCTTTGGGCATTTTATTTCTGAAATTTTCAGAAGTAAGTCTCTCTTAGTCAGACATACAAAATACAAACATAGAAATATTCATCTTTCGGTGGACACTTCTCTCAGTTGGATACTCTCAGTTGACTTTCTGCTCCCTGAAGCATTAAGATGTTTTGACAATTGCTGTGGTTTCCATTTGTCGATATGAAACAGTATTTTCATCTGACTGACATCACAAAATTGTACATTTCATTTTCAAAGTATAAGCTCATGTTTACCATATGCTTCACTTAGATTTTTAAAAAATCAGAATAAAATAGTCTCTGCTAAACAGAGAAGTTGGTGTACAGAATGTGCTTTATTTTCAAGTTGACTGTTTAGAGTGGAGAAGACATATAGGAGGGGGTTGGTGGAACTGTCACTATTAGAATTATTACCAGTCACTGCTCTGACTGAAGCAGGAGGGCATTTGATTAACTGATTACAAGAGAAAGTTCAATGATTCGTGGGGAATCAAAAAGAGCTATTTTTAAAACTGATTTTTTGAATAATGCTTAATGAGGATCATAACTGGAAACTGAGAAATCTCAAGTATTTTTAAGAGTCTTAATTATATATTAGGTTATGGTGTTCAAACAAGTTATAAAATGCTAAAAATAAGTGACTTATCAATTCATATTTGAATGGAACTAATATAACAATTAGCTATGTAGTTTCAATAATGCAAAATGAGCTACTTTGATTAATAAGAAAGTGGTTTCCATTGAAACCATTTATGTATGGCTATACACAATTTGTAAAAATCAACAAATATTATTGAGTCCCTGACTTTGAGACATGTAAAATATCATGAAAATATCTACTGTATGCCAATTAGGTGGATGGCAAGAGAAACATTTAGCATAGTCATTAGATGGCATTGGGACTTGTTTTACATTATGACAGTGACACTTTTTTCTCTTGGCTGAAATGCCTATCCAGAAAGCTGGGGAAATTACTCCAAATGTGTGATAGCTTGAGTGCTATTTTAAATGAAAATTATTTATCATTAAAACAGAAGAAAAATCAACAAAACCTCTATGTGCCCCAAACGCACTACCCCAAAAATCTGAACAGTAATTATGGCTCTTCTAGAGTCTGTTGTTCTAGAAATAAAATATTAAAGATTAACTTTATCAATTTACAATCCAGTAGCGTCTATATTCACAGAGCTTTATCCTAAATCTGAATCTTGTTCTCTCAAGAATAATAACCTGCCTGTGACAGAGAAACTGTTATGTGCTCAACAAATCTATGTTCTTTTCCTTTTGGATAAACAGCTGAGCCACATTTCCTGAGCACTCCTGCAATTAGATGAAGACATGTGGTTAGTCCTTGTCAGCTGAATATAGGGAGAAGAAATATTCGCAGGTCCAATCTCTAAAATCTCTTTTGTAATCCTTTAGGTGGGCTCTGTTTCTTTCTTCTCTGTGGAAAAGAAAAGCAGATGATCCACTGGAAGGCTCTTTGAGCCCTAGGGGATGGTGAACACACTAGTTGGAAGAAACCTGGGCTCCTAATTAAAAGCATAGAAGATATTGGACTTGGATGAGTCTTGAAACTTGTTTGCACTGAATCACTCAATTTTTTTTTTTTTTTCACTGCTTTTTGTCTACTCTTTGGAACTCAATATCTATCCATAGACTAAAGGAGATCTAATAGTACTGACATTTTGTAGATTTAGTGACTGGAAACTCATCCCAACCTGGTGCCTTACTTATTGTTTGGGGGAACTTCTTATAAGAGATTACCTCCTATTTGTCCAGGCCTAGCAAAGCCTTTTATTACCCTACCCCAGTGCTCTTCAACAGAATATCTAAATCACTCTCAGCTTTCAATAACAATTAAAATTTACCAGCCCACATTCTCTTCATTTTGGTTGAAGCTATGCTTGCAGTGTATATATCTGTTTATAGACTGTTCCTCTTACCTCTCATACCCTCACCCTGCCTATATAGGGTGCATTTTATTTATTTATTTATTTGAGACATAGTTTCACTCTTATTGCCCAGGCTGGAATGCAATGGTACAATCTCAGCTCACTGCAACCTCCGCCTCCAAGGTTCAAGCTATTCTCCTGATTCAGCCACCCAAATAGTTGGGATTTACAGGTGCCTGCCATCACACCCGACTCTATTTTGTGTTTTTAGTACAGATGGGGTTTCACCCTTTTGGCCAGGCTGGTCTCGAATTTCTGACCTCAAGTGATCTGCCTGCCTCGGCCTCCCAAATTGCTGGGATTACAGGCATGAGCCACTCTGCCAGCCTGTAGGGTGCATTTATACTCGGCCCGTGAGTCAAACCCTGCAAAGAAGACCTCTCTTTTCTTTTCCCTTCCTTATTAGTTTGGTCTGGCTGCTCCTCTTCTGTACTGACAAGACATACTCTGTATTCACAAGACAAATGTCACAAAATCTCCTTATTTCTATCATAGATCATCCTCAAATAGTTCCTACTAGTGTATGACCTTTTTGTGACTGACAATATAATACCAGATCTTAGTACATTATATATACTGAGTAAACATTCGTTTGTGTCTTCAATTTTCTCTGGTAATGTTGGTAAATGTTTCGGGGTCTTTACTATAAACTCAATATATATGAGTTTATATGTTAAACAACTTCAGTATTTTAGAAGTTTTATGTAATTTAATTGTTATATACCATTTTATTTTTGGAGCTATATAGACTCAGACTGGTGTATCACGCAGGGTTCTTCTTTCATTTGGCACCGTCTGCTAAATAGGCCACTCTCACTGCTGTAGGATGGCGTTAATTTTGGAAATCTCTTTGTCTTAGCTCTACAGAGAAAAAAACCCTGGCCAAGTACCTGTCTTAGGTTTGTCGCCTTGCTACCTAATACAGTAGAGAGAAGAAAACTTGCCCACTTCCATTTCTGTTTGCAGTGAGAAATAAAGCACTCTGACCTACCATTACTGTGTATAAAGCAGCATTCATCCTATGTAAAAATGAACATTTGGATACTGGGCAGTGTCCCTCCATCTCCATGGTAATAAAAAAAAGTCATTTATACCTCTTTTGATCACCACAGTGTATCTGTCTATTCATCGGGCCTCAATCCTTTGGAGTCTGAAGCATTCTGACAGTTGTTGAAGATGATATCTTGACAGAAAAGACTTAAAATTATCCCAAAAAATTTATAAGAAGTGAGACCTATTGGCATGAATTTCAGTGTAAAAGAAGACTATTAACCTGTACTCTCTTACAATACTTCAAGAGGAGAGATGTGCTTAATGTAAATAGACAATTATATAATTTGAAAAAATGTTTTAATTTTTATATATGTTCTCTAATTTAAAATTGATGGTATAAAACTTTGTTGAATACTGTATCATTCCTATTTGCAGATTACATCATTCACAGCAAAATTGTGACTAAATATAAGAATATGTATTGAAAGACCCTTCATATGAATTGTCGTAAAACAGATTACATATAACTTTATAATACCTGGTTTATACTATTTAATGTCATTATTTGTTTATATTGACTTTCTCATTTTTAACAGGTAGTATCATATCAAATAAATTAGAAAAATTTGAAATTTTATGCAATGCAATTTTGTTGATTAATATTTAGGGATTGAGTTCTGTATGCCAACACGATGTCATCATTATCAGCATCATATCATCTTATTTTTATTTTATTTATTTTTTTTGACAGAGAGTCTTGCCCTGTTGCTAGGCTAAAGTGCAGTGGCGCAGTCTCAGCTCACTGCAACCTCTGCCTTGGGTTCAAGCAGTTCTCCTACATCAGCCTCCAAAATAGCTGGAACTACAGGCATGCACCACCACTCCTAGCTAATTTTTTGCTTTATTTATTTTTATTATACTTTAAGTTCTGGGGTACATGTGCAGATCATGCAAGATTGTTGCATAGGTATACACATGCCATGGTGGTTTGCTGCATCTGTCACCCCATCATTTATATTAGGTATTTCTCCTAAAATTATCCCTCCCCAATCTCTCCACCCCCTGCTATCCTCCCCTAACTCCCCCACACCCCAACAGGCCCCATTGTGTGACGTTTCCCTACATGTGTCCATGTGTTCTCATTGTTCAATACCCACTTATGAGTGAGAACAGGTGGTGTTTGGTTTTCTGTTCTTGTGTCAGTTTACTGAGAATGATGGTTTCCAGCTTCATCCATGAATCTGAAAAGGACACGAACTTATCCTTTTTTATGGTTGCATAGTATTACATGGCATATATATGCCACATTTTCTTTATCCAGTCTATCATTGATGGGCATTTGGGTTGGTTGCAAGTCTTTGCTATTGTAAACAGTGCTGCAATGAACATACATGTGCACGTGTCTTTATAATGGAATGATTTATAATCCTTTGGGTATATACCCAGTAATGGGATTGCTGGGTCAAATGGAATTTCTGTTTCTAGATCCTTGAGGGATTGTCACACTGTCTTCCGCAATGGTTGAACTAATTTACACTCCCACCAACAGTGTAAAAGCATTCCTATTTCTTCACATCCTCTCCAGAATCTCTTGTCTCCTGATTTTTTAATGATCGCTATTCTAACTGGTGTGAGGTGATATCTCAATGTGGCTTTGATTTGCATTTCTCTAATGACCAGTGATGATGAGCTTTCTTTCATGTGTTGGCTGCATAAATGTCTTCTTTTGAAAAGTGTCTGTTCATATCCTTTGCCTACTTTTTTGATGGGGTTGTTTGTTTTTCTCTTGTAAATTTGTTTTACTTCTCTGTAGATTCTGGATATTAGCCCTTTGGTAGATTGCAAAAGTTTTTTCCCATTCTTTCAGTTTCTGGTCCATGCTAATGACAGTTTCTTTTGCTGTACAGAAGCTCTTAAGTTTAATTAGATCCCATTTGTCTATTTTGGCTTTTGTTGCCATTGCTTTTGGTGTTTTAGTCATAAAGTCCTTGCCTATGCCTATTCCTGAAAGATATTGCCTAGATTTTCTTCTAGAGTTTCTATGGTGTTAGGTATTATGTGTAAATCTTGAATCCATCTGGAGTTAATTTTTGTATAATGTGTAAGGAAGGAATCCAGTTTCAGCTTTCTGCATATGGCCAGCCAGTTTTCCCAACACCATTTATTAGATAGGGAATCCTTTCCCCATTGCTTGTTTTTGTCTGGTTTCTCGAAGATCAGATGGTTGTATAGGTGTGGGATTACTTCTGAGGCCTCTGTTTGTTCCCTTGGTCTATATCTCTTTTTTGGTAGCAGTACCATGCTGTTT
>NW_016107469.1:4302394-4304758 GCF_001604975.1 Cebus imitator
TTTTTTTTTTTTTTTTTTTTTTGCTTAGGATTGTCTTGGCTATGCTTGCTCTTTCTGGGTTACATATAAAGTTTAAAGCGTTTTTTTCCGTGCCTATGAAGAAGGTCAATGGTAGTTTGATGGGGATAGCATTGCATCTAGAAATTACTTTGGGCAATATGTCCATTTTCACAATATTGATTCTTCCTAACCACGAGCATGAAATATTTTTCCAGCTGTTTGTGTCCTCTCTTATTTCCTTGAACAGTGGTTTTTAGTTCCCCTTGAAGATGTCCTTCACATACCTTGTTACTTGTATTCCTAGGTATGTTATCCTCTTTGTAGCAATTGTGAATGGGAGTTTGCTCATGATTTGGCTCTCTGTCTGTTATTGGTGTATAGGAATGCTTGTGATTTTTGCACATTGATTTTGTATCCTGCGCCTTTGCTGAAGTTGCTTATCAGCTTAAGGAGATTTTGGCCTGAGATGATGGGGTCTTTTAAATATACGATCATGTCATCTGCAAATAGAGACAATTTGACTTCCTCTTTTCCTAATTAAATACTCTTTATCTCTTTTTCTTACCTGATTGCTCTGGCCAGAACTTCCAATACTATGTTGAATAGGAGTGGTGACAGAGGGCACCCTTGTCTTGTGCCAGTTTTCAAAGGGAATGCTTCCAGTTTTTACCCATTCAGTATGATACTGACTGTGGATTTGTCATAAATAGCTTTTATTATTTTGAAATATGTTCCATCGATACCTAGTTTATTGAGAGTTTTTAGCATAAAGGGCTGTAGAATTTTGTCAAAGGCCTTCTCTGCTTCTGTTGAGATAATCATGTGGTTTTTGTCTTTGGTTCTGTTCATATTATGGATTATGTTTATATATTTGTGTATGTGAAACCAGCCTTACATTTCAGGGATGAAGCCGACTTGATCATGATGGATAAGCTTTTTGATGTGCTGTTGGATTCAGTTTGCCAGTATTTTATTGAAGAATTTCTCATCAGTGTTCATCATGGATATTGGCCTGAAATGTTCTTTTTTAGTTGTCTCTGCCAGGTTTTGGTATCAGGATGATGTTGGTTTCATAAAATGGGCTAAGGAGGATTCCCTCTTTCTGTATTGTTTGTAATAGCTCATCTTTGTACTTCTGGTAGAATTTGGCTGTGAACCCATCTGGTCCAGATAAAACAGAATTTAAACCAACAAAGATCAAAAGAGACAAAGAAGGGTATTACGTAATGGTAAAGGGATCAATGTAACAAGAAGAGCTAACTATCCTAAATACATATGTACCCAATACAGGAGCAGCCAGATACATAAAGCAAGTTCTTAATGACCTACACAAAGACTTAGACTCCCACGCAGTAATAGTGGGAGACTTAATTTTTTGCATTTTTAATAGAGACGGGATTTCACCATGTTGGCCAGGATGGTCTTGATCTCCTGATCTTGTGATCTGCCTGCCTCAGCCTCCCGAAGTGCTGGGATTACAGGTGTGAGCCACTGCACCCGGCCTTCTACCTTAATTTTTAAAAGTACATTATTCTTCAGATCACTTTCATATTTAGCAACTCTCATGTTACTCACAATTTCTCAGTAAAATCAATAAGGGCAAGCTGATAATTTTGATTTTTCAGAAGAGGAAACTGAGGCAAGCTTTGGTGACTTGTCTAGGATCACAAAGTTTGTAACAGAGCATATACTAAAACATCAGTTGTCTGACTTGAAACCAGTAAGCTATGCATTCCAATACAAGGTATATAAAGTGTATATATGTTATGAATAGGTAGATAAAGTAAAGCCAAATAATTGCCTAAAAATATAGGGTATCTAACATCATCTTGATGGTTTTAGTAGTAAAAACGACAAAATGTCTTTGGACCTAAATTGTTACTTGATTTTGTGTGTGCGTTTTATATACTTCGGTTATTGAAATAGCAGCAAATACAAAAAGGTGTCAGTGACTGCAGCTATAGAATGAGTCATAGTTGATCCTATCTTTCAAGTATTTTAATAATATAATATTAGCTAACAGAAATATAGACGCAATTACATGCTAGTCACTAACCTATGCATTCTAAATTGATACATTTGATTTACATTATAGTTCTATGAGGTAGATACTATTGTTTCTCTATTTAAAAATCAGGAAACGGGCTGGGCACAGTGGCTTATGCCTGTAATCCCAGCACTTTAGGAGACCGAGGCAGGTGGATCACCTGAGGTTGGGAGATGGAGACCAGCCTGACCAACATGGAGAAACCTTGTCTCTACTAAAAATACAAAAATTAGCCAGGTGTGGTGGCGCATGCCTGTAATCCCAGCTACTCAGGATGCTGAGGCAGGAGAATTGCTTGAACTTGGGAGGCGGAGGTT
>NW_016107469.1:4304813-4363642 GCF_001604975.1 Cebus imitator
AGGCTCAGGAAGTGAAAATAATTTTCCCAGTGTCACAAAAAAGTTGCAGAACCGGTATTCAAACCTGGGCAGTCTGGCTCTAGTGTCTTCCCTCTTAAGCACTGTAACATACAATTATCCACATTGTACCGATATAGAAAATGAAGTGCAGAGATTACCTTGCTCAAGGTCAGGAGTCAATATGTGAACTCTGAGTCTGGATCCAGAATACAGGATCTTAACAATTATGCTATACTGAAAAAAATGGCTGCTTTAAATTCTTAATTACATAGAGATTTCTTTATTCTGGTGCTTCACAATTATGAGCTATTTTGCACCTTGGAAAGACATTTGTCTGAAGACATATTTGATTGTGAAAAGCTCAGAAGGGGTGGGCAGAAAGGGGGAGGTGCTGCTGACAACTAGCAGGTAGAAACCAGAAATTCTGGTAAACGTCCATCATCCGGTAAACGTCTTATCATCAAAGTGCAGCTCCCTACAACAAGGAATTACGTAGTCTGAAATATCAACAGTGCTATGGTTGAGAAACTTTGCTTTATTTTTACTATTATTATCTTTATTTAGATATAAACAAGGTGAAGCATATTTCCGGATATCATTTTGTTTATGGGGGATATCCTAATAATGTCAAATGAAACAGTAGCATAATTAAAAAGTCTAGAATAATGTACATTTGAAAACTGTCTTTAAAATTTAGACTTAACTTTTTAAATAAATTATGTTTAAAAAATTCTGACCCAGTGACAGCAAAATTCTCATTCAGGTAAAACTTTCTGTTAGATGAAAGATGGAGCAGAAAGATGTGGAAATAATATGTTCAAATCCTACAATATAGCCATCCTATCGATTGAAAACTGTTATTTTTCAATTTTTTTTTTCTTTTCTAGTGAGCTTCCAGTCCCTCATATAACACTGTTTTTGTTTTCTTCTATACAAGGAAATTGGTGAAAAGGCAAGCCAGTTAAGCCACTAATTCCTTGAGAATCAATGAGAGGATTAAACTGAGAATTCTCTTCCCTGCACAAATCCAGAGGGTAAATTGCTACATGTTCCTGAGCTGAAAAAAAAAATTGAGTAGATTTGTTTTAGCATCACTTTCCAAAAAACTACATTTTAAATATTAACTTACTTGTATATTGGTCAGTATTTCAGAATTCACAGTTTGCCTGGTACAGAGGAAAATGCACACAGGACATCGATAAACATTACTGAGTGATGATGATGATGATGTTGATGAATAAGCATTGAAAATAGATTTGTGCATATTATTATTAACTTAAATGTTTCTTATATTTCAAGCCATGAAAAAAAAATCCCACTTACAAAGCACCAGGAAGTAGCTAATACACTATGTACATGGAAGTTAATTTATAACACATATCAAAACCTCTCTAATTTACAACTATAAACATGCAAATGATGCATCAAAATGTTTTTCAGGGCATTTTAAACAAAATATTTTCTTACTGTAGTACTTGCAATAAGAAAATACTGTATATAAAAATATATAATATTTGGTTAGGAAAGGCCTCAAGGAGCAAATCTATTGAATAATAATATAGTTAGTTCTTCTTTGTTATTATAAAACTATTTACAAATAACTGAAGATAAATAATTAAGGAACTGATAGCTAAAATCAGAGAAAATTACACAGAATTATAGTTTAATGGATACTACCTTATAGGTTTGGGTATACTATGTCAAGAAAAAGAAAATTTTACTGAAACATTTGATAGTCATAATTTTATTTTCATTGAGTAGAAAACATAGACTTAACTATAAATGCTGTCAAGTTATTTAGTATTAGAGCTCTTTGTTACCTTGTAACTCTAATATAAATGTTCCATTATTTTCCTATCCTATCCATTCACAGTTATGGTCACTTTATGATTCTTAATGATGCTATTGTAAGACAATTAAAGGGTGGAGAACAAATAAATCTTCCCTTCTTTTCTATTTATTTCCATCTTCCAGCGACCAGCCTATTAACTTTTCTATACTAAATGATAAAATTACTTAATAGCACATCAGCAAAAAGACCTTGGAAGAGGTCACAGCAAATAGCTATCACAGGGACTGGGAATAGCGCATATCTCTCACTTATGTGTGTATAGGGGGTTAAAGGGGTGGCTGGGGGCACCGCACGTGCTTTAAATGCATAATGGGAAAAAACTGCTCTCACTTAGATCACATTTAAGGAACAGATACATGATCAACTTTCTACTTGGAACAGACTCCTAGTCCTCTGCCTTCACATGAGCTCAGAAATAAGACCCCTCACTGATCTCTGGTTATTTATCTTGCTTCACTGGTTCCTCTTCACCTATGGGTACCAAAAAGGATTTTGATGTGCAGAATATGGATTTATATCTCTGACAACACAGTTTGCTTGATAGCACAAAAATACTAAAACCCATTAATGAAAATGCAGGATGCGACTTCACAAAAAGAAGTGGAGAAGACACACAGAAGATGCCAGTATGGCTGAAATGCAAAACGTAGGTCTAATAAGAAAAGGAAGAGGAGCTAGTGTCTTTTAGGCAAGATTAAATTCTTTACCACTTACATGGTCTCTGAGATTATCACCAATATAGTAAAATCTATGTCTTTTCAGTAACTTCCAGTCTTCTTACTCTCATTCCCTGTTCATGGCAGAACAGGGAATAACTTTATAATTCCTGGTTTGTAATACTTAATATCATGATGGGTTTATATTGTCTTTCTCATTTTTAATAGGTAGTACCATATCAAATTAGAAAATTTGAAATTTTTATCCGGGACATTGACAGTCCAGCACAGCACAGTTTATTTTCATCCAATTTCTTCCTGTTAATTAGATAGCTCGGATGATGTTTCATCCAAACCATTTCCCCCTATTGATCTCATTAAAACATTTATTTGGAGACAGTAATATTCTCCACAATGTAGCAATAGAAAACACAAAATAAATTGGACAGGGACAAGGGGAGAATTAAAATAATTGTTCAGTACTTGTTTCAGTTTCTGGATCCAGAGCCTCTTTATAATGTCAGTGGAGTTATTCAGAAATTCTTCAAATAAAGTTAAAATAATGTATGATCCTCCCTTCATTTAACAAACATAGTACTCCGATGGAAATCCCAGTACTTTAAACACATTTTAGGCTATTTATAAATCAGGGAGAAATTTTGATCATTTGTTCTAGATTTGTCTTTCCACCTTCTTGTTAAAAAATGTAACCTTCTTTCTTTTTAGGCTAAACTTCCTGTGTCTTCCAGAATTTTACCTCTTCAATGTCTCTCCTTTTTCTACCATTAATCTGTTTCTCTCTGTCAAATTCTTATTACTCCACACTGTGCCTAAGACTTCTCTTCCCTAACAAAGCAATACAAAATCCCTATTTGTAATCCAAACTCTCAATCTGATTTAGGGATTATTTCCCTGCAAAGAACAGGAACCTGTTAAGAGATTTTAAGGTATAAAGGAGACATTAAAAATGAGTTGTCTTAAGAAATCAAAAGAGAGTACCAGAAGGATTTTAGGGGAACTGGAGATCTGTAAGGCAGCTACATTCTCTCAGAAGGGTGTAAAACATAGATTTTACTATAATTACTGGATTACTATATTACTGAATTATGTTACATTATTTTCCTATTTTATCCATTCACAGATATGGCCATTTTATGATTCTTAATGATGCTATTCTAAGACAAAGGGTGGAGAATAAATAAATCTTCCCGTCTCTTTTTTTTACAAGTAATTTATAAATTACTAATTATAGTAAAATTATAGTCTAATTATCATAAAATTATAATTCTTATAATTTACTATAATTACTCATAGACCATGTAAGTGGTCTATGAGATTATCACCAATATAGTAAAATCTATGTCTTTTCAGTAACTTCAGTAATTCAGTTTAAAGTACTGACATACATATAAATGAGGTCATACTATATGTATTTTTAGGCGACTTGATTATTTAACCTAATGATAAATAATAGAATGTTTTTACAACAAACTATATAATATTCCATAAATGTTCCACAATTTGCTTAACAATTTTCCCATTAACAGTTATGTATGTTGTTTTTAGCTTTTTAAATACATTTCAAATATTCCTGCAATAATTTGTGCCATATTTTCTTTTACATGTATAAGTTTTTCTGTCAAATACAATACCAAAAATAAAATAGTTTGGTCTAAGGCAGGCACAAGAATTTTAATAGATATTGTCAAACTGCTATTCAAACAAGCTTTATCAAATTATACCCCCATATTCTCATCAACAGTGGATATTATCAATGTTTTAAATATTTGCCAATGTAAAGAATGAAAATCATTAGCTTACTGATGCTTTATTTTCATTATTCAGTTGTATCTTATTTTCAATTTTTATTTTATTGATTACTAGTGAGCCCCCATAATTTTTACACATCCATTGGCTAATATTTATTTCTAAGGATTATTAATTGTTGATTTAAAGACTACTATTTATGCATATGTTGCAAATATTTTGGCCTTTATTTTTGCCATATAGACTTTTTACATTTTTATGTACTTAAATTGGTTACTATTTTATCTGTGGCTTCTGGGTTCTATATCATAATTAATAAGTTTTTCTTTACCCTGGAATTAAAATATACAATGAGATTCTTCTGATATGATTATAGTTTTATCTTTAGCATTTAAATGTTTAATCCATCTGGAATTTATTTTTGTGTAAGATGTGAAGCAATTGTCTAAATTATTTTTATTACTGGTTTTCCAAATATGTGTAAAATATTTCACTCCACTTTTAATTATATAAAATGTCACTTTTATTGTACATTGGTTTTTTTTTAAATTTTTCCCCCAAAACTTTACCCACTTCCTCACCAACTACTCTAGCTCTCTGGTAACAAGCATTTTGCTCTCTAATTCTTTGAAAGCAACATTTTCAAATATTAGTGGCAACATATGGTATTTGTCTTTCTATATCTGGATTCTTTTCACTTGGCATAATGACCTCCAGGTTCATACATGTCTCAAATGACAGCATTTTTTCCCTTTTTGTCTTTGAATAGTATTCCATTGTGTACATATGCCACATTTTCTTTACCACTCACATATTGATAGAGATAGGTTAAATCCATAGCTCGTAAATAGTGCTATTGTAAATAATGCTGCAATAAACATGGTAGTGCAGATATTTCTTCGACCTACTGGCTTGATTTACTTGGACATATACCCAGCAGTGGAATCGAGGAAGCATAACAGTAGTTCTATTTTTAATTTTTTGAGAAACCTCCATTCTGTTTTTTATAATAGTGGTACCAATTTATATGCCCACAAAGAGTGTACAAGGATTTCTTTCTCTTCACACCTTCACTAACACTAATCTTTTGTGGTTTTGATAACAGCCATTCTTACACATATGACGTGATACCTCATAGTTTTAATTTGCATTTTCCTGATGATTAATGGTTAAACTTTTTTTTTTTTTTTTTTTTTTTTTAAATCTGTCGACCATTCATATATCTTCTCTTGAGAAATGTCTGTTCAGGTCCTTGGCCCATTTTTAAAATTGGTTACTTATTTTGTTGGTATTGAGTTCCTCATGTAATTTGGAGATTAACCCTTAATAAGGTATACGGTTAACAACTATCTTCTCCCATTGTGTAAGTTGTGTCTGTATTCTGATATTGATTTCCTGGCTGTGTGGAAACTTGTTAGTGTAATGTAATATCATTTTTCTATTTTTACTTTTGTTGTATGTGGTTTTGGGGTCATATCAAAAAAATCATTGCTCAGAACAATGTCATGCAGCTTTTCCCCTATGTTTGCTTCCAGGAGTTTCAAAGTGTGAGGTCTTACATTTAAGTACTTAATTTATTTTGAGTCAATCTTTGTATATAGTATAAGATAAGGGTCTAGTTTTATTCCTCTGCCTGTGGATATCCAGTTACCTAGCACCATTTATCAAAGAGAGTGTTCTTTCCCCATTGTGTGTTCTTCGCACATTTGTTGAAAATCAGTTTTCTGTAAATATGTGGATTTATTTCTGGGCTCTATTTTCTATTCCAGTAGCCCATGTTTCTCTTTTTCATATCAGTACCATACTGTTTTTATTACTATAGCTATGCAGTATATTTTGAAGTCAGGTAGTTTGATTCTTTCAACTTCATTATTTTTGTTCGAGATTACTTTGGCTACTTAGGGAATTTTGTGATTCTATATAAATGTTATCATTGATTTTCATACTTCTATGAAGAACATAATTGATATTTTAATAGTATTGCATTCAATCTGTCAGTCACTTTGAGTAGTATGGAAACTTTAGCAATATAATTCTTCCAATTAATGAACCTAGATATCTTTTCATTTATTTGCCTTCAATTTCTTTCATCAATGCTTTACAGATTTCAGGATAGAGATCGTTCCCTTACATGTTTAAATGTATTTCAAACTATTTTATTTTTGTAGCTATTGTAAATGAAATTACTTTCTTGATTTCTTTTTGAGATCGGTTGATTTTAGTGTATAGAAATGCTATTGATTTTTCTATGTTGATTTTGTATCCTGAAACAAAACTTTACTGAATGTATTAGTTCTAACAGACTTTTTGGTGGAGTCTTTAAGGTTTTCTTTTTTTTGAGACGGAGTTTTACTCTTGTTTCCCAGGCTGGAGTGCAATGGCGGGATCTCGGCTCTCCGCAACCTCCACCTCCTGGGTTCATGCAATTCTCCTGCCTCAGCCTCCCAAGTAGCTGGGACTACAGGCGCACACCACCACGCTCAGCTAATTTTTGCATTTTTTAGTAGAGATGGGGTTTCACCGTGTTGACCAGGATGGTCTCGATTTCTTGACCTCATGATCCACCCGCCTCAGCCTCCCAAAGTGCTGGGATTATAGGCGTGAGCCACCGCACCCAGCCAAAGGTTTTCAATGATCATTACATCTGCAGAGACAGTTTGACTTTCTTCTTTCCAATTTGGATGCCTTTCATTTCTTTCTCTTGTCTAATTGCTCTGGTTAAGAATTAGAATTCTATGTTGAATACAGGAGGCCGAAGTGGGCATCTTTATCTTGTTTCAGATCTTAGAGGAAAAGTTTTCGCTTTTTCTTGTTGAAGATGATTATAGCTGAGGGTTTGTCATATATGGCCTTTACTGTGTTATAATATGATTATCCTGTTCCTAATTTGTTGAGAGGTTTTATTGTGTGAGGATGTTTTGTTAAATGCTCTTTTACATATACTGAAATGATTATATAGTTTTATTTCCTTCATTCTATTAATGAGATGTTCCACATTTATTAATTTGCTTATGTTGAACCATCCTTGCTTGTCTAGGATAAATCTCATTTGATCATAGTGAATTATCATTTTAGCATACTGTTGAATTAAGTTTGCTGGTATTTTCTTGAGGCTTTTTGCCTTTCTATTCATCAGGAATATTTGTCTGTAATTACCAATTTTTGTAATGTCTTTGTCCAGAATTGATATCAGGGTAATGCTGGACTCATAAAATGAGTCTGGAAGTATTTCCCCCTCTTTAATATTTGTGAAGCATTTGAGAAGAATTGGTGTTAGTTCTTTAAATGTTTGATAGAATTTAGTAGTGAAGACATCAGGTCTTGGGATTTACTTTGATGGGAGATGTTTTATTACTGATTCAATCTCCTTATTTATTATTGATATGATCAGATTTTCTACTTCCTCAGAGTTTAATATTGGTAGGTTCTATGTGTCTAAAAATTATCTTATTTCTTTTGGATTATCCTATCTGTTGCCATAAGTTAATTCATAATAGTCCTTTATGATCTTTTGTATTTCTGGCCTATTGGTTATATTGTCTTCCTTTTCATACCTGATTTTTTTTAACTTTTATTAGGCTGGGGGTACATGTGAAGGTTTGTTATGCAGGTAAACTTGTGTCACAGAGATTTTTTATACAGATTATTTCATCACTCAGGTGTTAAGTCCAGTACCCAATAGTTAGCTTTTCTGCTTTTCTCCCTTCTCCCACTCTCCACCCTCAAGTAGACCCCAGTGTCTATTGTTTCCTTCTTTGTGTTCATAAGTTCTTACCATTTAGTTCCCATTTGCAAGTGAGAACATGCAGTATTTGCTTTTCTGTTCCTGCATTAGTTTGCTAAGCATAATAGCCTCCAGCTCCATCCATGTTCCTGCAAAAGACATGGTCTCAGTATTTTTTTATTACTACATATTATTCCATGGTATATATTTACCACATTCTCTTTATCCAGTCTACCATTGATGGTCATTTAGGTTGCTTCCATGTCTTTGCTTTTGTGAATAGTGCTACAATGAAAACATCTCACGGTGAACATCATACTCATTATTTTTCCTTTATTTTATATCTTATCAACTATGAAATATTCTCCCTTCTGTTTCCAAGCAGCATTGCAAATTTATTTTTCACTATTTTCATAACCACAGTCATATTTCAAGCCCTCATTTTCTCTCCCTGGGATTATTAAAATATACTGAATGTACTCAGTAGTTTCTTATGTGATCCTCTAATAGATTTGAATTTCACCACAGCATGATACATTTTTTTCTTGACTCTATAATGTACAAAAAATGAAGTGTTTTTAAAGTCAATTACACAAGTGGCCAGTACACTTAGTTTTTAAATATCAAATATTACAAATGAGGCCGGGTGAGGTGGCTTACACCAGAAAACCCAACATTTTAGGGGGCTTAGGTAGGCAGATTGTTTGAACTCAGGAGTTTGAGACCAGCCTAGACAACATGGTGATGTGTCATTTCTATTTAAAAAATTAAAATTATAAATGATCAAAGTAATTTTTTTAAAGTGAGACAATCATCTTTTTCCCTACAAAATTAGGAAACATCAAAAAACTGCCTAGTGTTTTAAGGCAATACAATGAAGAAGATCTATGCTAGTGAGTTTATAATTTCTTTCCCTAGAAAACAGTTTGGCAATGTACATTTGTAATTTCACTACCAATAATTTACTGTAAAGGATAAATTTAAGGTACTATTCAAGTAACATGCACAAGGACATTGATGTAGTATTATCTTTGCAAATAAAATGTCCAGCCTTAATAAAGTGGTGATAAATTATGATATATTTATTTGATAGATTATGGCCACTAAAACTAGATTATCAAATACCACTAAACGAATGCTAAATAAAAAGAACATTGTAAAACTCTATTACAATGTAAAGGCAGCTTAGTTTTTTTGAGGCGATTGTTTCCAGGGTTTACATAGGGCTATTATTAGTGCCTGTTTTCACCAACCACTCTGGAAAACATAATTTGTGATGTATCGAGTAGAATACTCAGAAATGTATTCCCTCAGTGGTAGGGAATAATTAGTCTTGGAATGAGCATTTCTATTTTCCTAACAAATCTTATGATCAAGTTGTTTCCAAATAACTGCAACCTAGAACAAATCTAAAATAATATTTACAGGACTAAAAGTTTATTCAGCACTCAACAGCATAGCATTCATAATGTCTGTTTTCCAGTAAGAAAATGACCAGTTATGCAAAGAAGGAAAATGTAGACCCATAATGAGAAGATAAATCAGTTAATTGAAAATGGCCCATAACTCACACTTACGTTAGAATGAGCAAAGGACAACTATATTTGTGTGTGTGTATGTGTGCACATATGTATTGTGTATGTTTAAAAGTTAAGACACATTGAATTTCTTGACATAAAGAACAAAATATTTGAAATGAAAACTATAACTTCTGAGATAAAAGATATTATGAATGGGATAAATGGCAGGTTACACATTGACAAATATATTAGTGAAATTTAAGACTTAGCAGCAGAAGCTATTCAAAATGAAACAGAGAGAAAAATATTTAAAAATAAGGAGAACATCTGTGAATGGTGGGATAGTTTCAAGAGGACTAATATATTTTCAATTATAGTTCCTGCAGGAAAGGAAAGAGAGACTGAGACAAAAGATGTGAATAAATAATGTCTGGAAATTTTCCTAATTTGATAAAAACTATAAATCTACATAGGCAAGAAACTCAAAGAGACTTGAAGAAAATGAACCAAGACATGTCATAATAAAATTGCTCAAAACCAGAGATCAAGACAAAACATTCAAAGCAGTCAGAGAAATTAGACTATAACACAGTGACATTCTCTAATAGCTCACTTACACAGAGAAAGCTGTAATATAAGTAAATGCCTAGGCATGTGTGCCCTTGGAGCATATGCTGAACTGCTAGGTTAGGGAAACAGTGAAAGTGGCATCAGTGTTAAGGATGATTATATCTCAGAAATGTTGTAACTGTATTATTCAGTCCCTAGGCTTAAACCATATAAAACTTGCATATTTTTTTTACTTGCTGCTACTAGTATTTTCACATACTAATATGAATTTTGGAGCTACATATGCTGAATTTTCTTTCAAAGACATAGAAATGCATTTCTACTGTTGGAAGGATAGGAATCACAATGTAATATGTAATTACTTATTTTGTTTATTTTCATGACTGTCAGCTACACATTGTGTAACTGAATTTCAAAATACATTAAGATATTGATGCTAATAGAAAAGAATATAGCAAAAATCTCCCCCAAATTTTCCCCTATAAATAAGCATATGGGTGAAAAGTATGAAATGTGCATTGAGTATAGATTCTCTGGCAAACCTCTCATGGACTATACTTCAACTATAGTGAATTATTAAATAGTTAGTGAAGTGGAGTCGCTTCCTCGTTATTGGTTTCATTTTTATGTTATAATCTTAAAAAGCAGCTTATACTCTAGGATAGAATTTCAAAGAACATTTTCACTCTGTCTTGCTTTTGTATCACTACTCCTTGGACATACCTCTGCTAATATTCACGGAGTCAAGATCGTAAAATCATGCCTCTATAACATGGACTAAAAAAACTAGTGAAGGGAAAAGAGCTGTCTGCATTAATTTAAAATGATAAGAAAAAGTAACATAACCAAATAGAAATATGAAAAAGCAGTTCATAAACAAGAACAAATGTCTTAAAAACATATGTGAAGATGTTCAGCCATACTTGTAATCTAAGAAATACTGTAAAACAGCAATAAGATAGCAACTTTGAATTGCTGAATATAAAAAAAAAAAAAGATTATACTCAGTTTTTGTGAGTATGACAAGAAAGAGACACTTCTATACTTTGTTGCTAGGAAGTGAATTTTAGGTAGTCTTCTTAAAGCACAATTTTATAATTGCAATCAAAATTTAAATGCACATGTGTTTTGACCATAACAGGGAGGCTGTTTAAGTAGTGACACATGTATACAATGAAAAAGTCAGCTACAACAAATGAGAGAGACTGGTATATGATGAATCTGTATATGCTTATAAGGAAAATAAGTCGCTGAATACTTTGTATTTGGAAAGCAACTCTTCATGATTGTTACCATTGTGGCAAAAATGGCAGTGAGATAGTGTGTTTATACTTGTATTTTCTACTATTTTTCCTTTGAAATATTCATCCTGACTACATATAATTTAAGAGATAGGATCTCCCTATGTCCTTTTGGCTGACCTGGAAGTCCTGGCCTCAAGTGATCCTCCTGCCTCAGCCTCCCAAGCAACTGGAATTACAGATGGGCGCCACTGTGCCTGGCTCCCACATATAACTTTTACAGTACAAACCAATGTATGTTGAAGAGTCAGGAATGACTTTGACGGCACAATAATCACTTTTTCTTTTCATTTTGATGAAAAAAGTTTATTTTTCATTATAGAACAAATAAAACTATGATAGATGTTTAAACTTTATTATATTTTGACAATTCTATAATTTTTAAAAGTTAAAATATTTCCCCCTCCATAATGCTGGAAGTGCTTAGCCTTCTCCTTACAATCCCAAGTTTCTGGTATGAAATTAATGATGGACTATTTCTCCGCTCAGTCCAAACTCTGGATTAGGGGAACAATTTCTAAAGTTAAGATTCCTTAGATTCAGATATCTCTGAGTCTCTTCGTCTTTGTGTCTGTAAAATAGAGTAATAATAAAATCTACTATATGAGGCTCTTGTTAAGCCCCAAATAAATTAATATATAAAGTTACTAAGATATAGTGAGTGCTAACCAAATGTTAACTGCAATTGATATTCTTATTGATCGATATATATTAATTAATATCAATATACAAGTTTAACTGACCAATTCATAAAAAAAAATGTTTCAAACATTTGATAAAAGCCTTTCACATTTAAACTCATAATGCAGTTGATATATTTAACTTATGCCTTTAAAATTGGTGCACACAGGCCAGGCAGAGTGGCTCATGCCTGTAATCCTAACACTTTGGGAGGCTGAGACTGGTAGATTACTTGAGGTCAGGAGTTAGAGACCAGCCTGGCCAAAATGGTAAAACCCTGTCTCTACCCAAAATACAAAAATTAGCCAGGTGTGGTGGTACATGCCTGTAGTCCTAGCTACTCAGAAGGGTGAGGCAGGAGAATCACTTGAACCCAGGATGCTAAGGTTCTAGTGAGCCAAGATCGTGCCACTGCACTCCAGCCTGGGGGACAGAACAAGATACCATTTCAAAAAATAAGTAAATAAATAAATATTTTAAAAAATGGTGCACACAGTAAACTCAAGTGAAATTAGATGTCATTTATTTGTAGAAAATGCCAAGAAACATAATGGATTGTTACATCAGCAATTGGACACGGTATGTTGGTGGATTAAATTAATTAGCCTAGAACTCTATAAATTTCACACTGAGATGATCTTAGAGAGCAAGCACTGAAATATTTCTCTATATTGCATAGAAAGCATGCATTTTCACATGTAATGGCATATAATTATGTCTGCCTAACGTGTCTTTGTCCCTTTTGTGAGCTGGCAAACCTTATTTTTCTTTGAAATCTAGTTTAAATAATAATTTTTCTCTTGAAATCTTGTCCAATTTTCAGTGACAGAATTAGTTTTTCTGTCCATCCAGTTACATCTTGTTAATATCAATGTAATAGTAGTTACCATTTTTTTTTACCATAATAATCTACTTACATGTCTTTTTCTGCCCACCTATTGTGAGCATCTCAATAGAAGGCATTATTCCATATTCATTGTAGGTCCCAGAAACCTCATGCCATTAGTACAACTTGAGAATCCAACACCCTCATCAAAAGATAAAGATATTTAGAAATCTTGTGGTTCAAAGAATGGAATTAATGATAGCCACACAACATGAATGTGACAGCAATTTGAGAACTTTATCAGAGAAGTCCATTAATAATGGACACCCAAAGTTGGTCCAGGAAAAATGTCAAATTAGAATTCATGGTACTTGCTAGCTTGGTTTCTAGAGTTTGAATCTCAATTCCACGACTTATTGTATTATTTTGTGAAAATTTATTAACTTTTTAAAAATCCATCTGTAAGGCTGGAATTATAACATTTTGGGGAGTACTTTGGGAAAACTAAATTTAAAATGTATTTGTAAAGTACTTAGCCCATGCCTCATATAAGTGCTTTCTAAACAAAAGAACTCTTGTGAATCTTTTGTGTCTCAGTTTTTTCTTCTACGAAATGGAGATAGTAATAGTATCTAATTATGACATTGTTGTAATAATTAGATGAATCAATGAATGTCAAATTTTTAGCATAGTTTCTGGGAAGTAGCCACTGATTTATAAAGTTTTATTATCACTATTATGTTATAATCATTAAGTAAACAGAAATATTATAGAATAAGTTATTAGATTGATGTAAAAGTAATTGCAGTTTTTGCCATTGAAAGTAACGGCAAAACGATTTATTTGTTTAAAACAGTGATCTTTCCCCTACAGATTAATGATTTAAATGAAAAGGATGTACTATGCAAACATAAATGAACATAAGGTCAGTGCAATTGCAGTCAGTCCAGTAAGAAAATACTGCAATTATAAATTGTATATACCTAATAAAATAGTTTCAAGTTATACAAGAAAAAATTCATAGAACTATTTGTTCTCAATAGATTAAGCAGTGATCACATTGTTTAAAGTTGATATACATATATATGTGTATATAAAATGTACTACAAATAACAATATCAGAAAATACTTCAAGTGCACATGTATACTTCACCAGAATTGATCACATCTTTAGACCATTAAGCATGTCTTAACAAATTTAAAAGATTGAAGTAATAATGAACATGTTCTCTGGCCATAATGGAATGAGAAAGATGACTAGAAAATATATAATTATATAAAAATAAAGTCACACACCTCTAAGTAAGCTATGGGTAAAAGAAGAAATCTCAGTGGAAATCATGAAATGATTTAGAATGAATGAAATGGAAATAGCAACTTTCAAATCTGTGAAATGCAGCAAAAGTCATGCTTGGAGTAAAATTAATAACTTTATATTCATTAAATAAAAGAAAATGCTGTAAAATTAATGATTTAAACATCTAGCTCAATAATATAGAAAATAAACAGAGAATGAAACCTGAAGAAAGTAAAAAGGAACACAAAAACAAAGATAAGAAGTTAATGAAATATAAAATGACATTATAATAGAGAAAATAAACATGTACAACTATTTTTAGAGAAGACTAATACAGTAATTAATCCCCAGTAAGACTGATCAATAAAAAAGAGAGAAAACACTGATGTCAAAAGTGAAAAAGGAGACATAACTATAGAACCTATATATATTGCAAAAGTAATGTGAGAATATTATTAACACTCTTGTGCCAATATATTTTAAAATTCAGATGAAATAAGATGTTCTCCTCAAAACTGTACTCACTTACTAAACCAATATAAGAAGAAAAAGAAAATCTGGGGAGTAATGCATTTACTAAAGTAATTGAATCTACAGTAAAAACCATACTACAGAAAACTCAAGACTGAAGTGGCAATAGCAATGAGTTTTTCCAACTACTTAAGAAATAATTAACAATTTTACATAAACTCTTCCAAGAAATAGAAAAAGAAGAAACACTTTCCAACTCCATTTGAAAGGCCATCAAAATCTGTATATCAAAACCAGAAAATGACATTATAAGAAACAAAAATACCAGACCACTCTTTCTCATAAATATGGATGGAAAAATCCCCAAACAAAATATTAGCATATTAAATATAATTGTGTTACTTTTCTATTACTCTAACAAATTATCACACTTAGAGACTTAAAACTACATACATTTATTTTCTATCAGTGTCTATGGGCCAGGAATCTAGACACGGCTAAGCTGTCTCCTCTGCAAAGCCAAAATCTGTGTGTTGGCCAGGGTTACGTTCTCTTCTGGAGACGCAACTGGTGGCAGATTCACATCCCAACATACTCGGATCATTGGAAGCATTTGTTTTCTTGCAGTTGTAAGATTGAGGGTTCTGATTTTTGCTGGCTGTTGGCCAGAGGTACTCCCAGTTCTAAGAAGCTACCTGGTCTCCTATATAGTCTCTTTTACAACATTGAAACTTGCTTCTTCAAAGCTGACAAATGAGAAAGTTAGTTGACTAGCAAGACAGAAACTTGTAATTACAAGAGTAACATTCCATCACCTTTGCCATATTCTGTTGTTTAGAATCAAATCATCTATCCTGCCAAAACTAAAAAGGGATTGACTATATAATGGTATGAATACTAGGAGGTGGGCATCATGGGGACCACATTACAGTTTATATGATACAGTAACATGAAATAATTATAAATTATGACAATATTCAGTTTAAGGAATGCAAAGTTAGTTTCATGCTTAAAAATAATCCAACATAATTGGTTTCATGAGAAAAATAATATAAACATCTCAATATATGGCAAAAAATCTGATAAAATTTGACACCCACTTAGGATTTTTTAAAACGCCTTTACGAAAGCTAGTGAAAGAAGAAAACTATTTTAATCTTTAAAAAGTATACAGAACAAATAAATCAAACTACAAAAATTATTACAATTAACAGTAAAATATTTAGAATTTCTTTTCTGAGATCCAAAACAAAAAACAAAAAAAGAATACCTGCTATCACCATTTCACTGGTGATCTCATTCTGTATTAAAAATTATCACAAAACTTAACCACTTAAAACAGCAAACATTTATCATCTCACTGTTTCTGTGCATCAGGAACCTGTGAACATGTTAGTTGGGTGGTTCAGGTTCAATACCTCTCATGAGGTTGCAGTCGAGCTGTGGATGAGGTCTGTTGTCATCTGAAGCTTCAACTGAGACTGGAGTATTCACTCTCGAATTTACTTGGATGGTTGTTGGCAGGTCTCAATTCCTTGTTGTCTGGTCCTGAGTCATTTTAGGAGATGGCAAGTGGTCCCCTTCAGAGCATGAGATTCCAGATAAAAAAAGAGGGCCCAAGATGAAAGCTGTACTCTTCTGTAAATCTCCAAGTAGATGTCATAACTTACACTGTATTCTATTGGTCACACAGCCAAACCCTGATACCATGTGGGAAGGGAGTATGCAAGGGTACAGGAGAAAGGGAGGCATGCAGAACCATTTTGGAGCCTGCTTATTACAAACACTGTTCTGGAGACCTAGCCAGTTCAATAAGGAATGAAAAAAAAAAAACAGTTATAAAGATTAATTTATGGTAATAAAGTCAAACCCGTGGTTGCTGCCAGCAAAACAGGCTGTGTTCAAAAACCACAAGGGAACATTTTAGAGGTGATGGAAATGTTCCAGAAGTTGATTTAAGTGTTGATTATCCAGGTGCATACATTTGTCAAAACTCATCAAAGTATACAATTAAAGTCTATATATTTTGCTGTTTGCAAATAATACTTTAATAAAATTCTTACAATGGTATAAGAATTTGTTTTGCAAATTGTTACATTTACTTTATAAAGTACATTGATTTTACATCATTTTTTCAGTTTCTAAAAAATTTATATATTATCTGTTTTATGGAAACTGACAAGACTTGGTATTATAAAACCACCTTGACATCATATTTTCTCAGGGAGAGATTTCTAAACCAACTTAATTTCATCAATATTTCTTTATTCCAGTTCTGCAAAATGCCTATCCATGCTTGACATAATTTTTATGATTTGCTATAAATCCATTACATTTAAATTTTTAAATTTATTGGTGTTAGTTTAATGTTCTCAAGAATTTGAAAGATCTATACACTGCATATAGTCACGTTACCTTTTTCTTGCTCAAAATGTTTTTCACTTGTGAAAACTTTACTTGTTGTCAGTATTGGAAGACACTTGTATATTCTGTTATTTTTTATTTTACTGATTAATGCTATTGCTTTCTATTTCCATATCACTAATTTCTGTCCTTAACATTTCTTCCTTTTATTTTGGAGGGGCTTATGCTCATGCTTTGCTAGCCTCAAGTTAAACACTCTTTTCCTTACTTTAAATAACATATTGCATGTAATTAATATATTTAATGATATATATTTTTCTAAGAAATATTTTATGTCATCCCACAACATTAATAAATTGTATTTCAGTCATAAGTCAGTTCTAAATCCTTAATGGTTTCCTTTTTTTAACACTTGAGTTAATTAGGTGTGAGATTCAAATATACATATATATATTAGACTATATATTTGTTGTGGTTACATTTTTATGGTCAGAGAACAATTTACAAAAATTGTCTCTTTGGAAATCAAGAGAACTTCTGTGGCATAATATATATGCAATTCATATGAATCTTTAATGCATGATTGAATAGAATGTATTTTCTCTATTCTTGTTTCTACATTTTGCTATTAGGAATAGTGTTTCTATGAATATATGTATATATATGAAAACATGTATGTGAAGGTTCTGGTATAAATAACTAGGAATGTGACTGCTAGATCATAAGGCTTCCGCGTGCCCCATTTGACTAGGCAATTTTAAACTGTTTAAAAAGAAATTTTTACTTCCTGTTTGTCCACATTCTATTTTTTTTAATCTTTTTTACATACTTAACAAATGTAAAATTTTATTTAATTGTAATTTCATTTTGTTTTTTTTTTTGGGGGGGGGTTGTTCTTTGAGATGGAGTCTCACTCTGTCGCCCAGGCTGGAGTGCAGTGGCGTGATCTCGGCTCACTGCAACATACCCCTCCAGCTTCAAATGATTCTCCCACCTCAGCCTCTGGAGTAGCTGGAACTACAGGCACATGCCACCATGCCTGGCTAATTTTTGTATTTTTTTGGTGGAGACAGGGTTTCGCCATGTTGGCCAGGCTGGTTTCAAACTCCTGACCTCAAGTGATTTACCTGCCTCGGTTTCCCAAAGTGCTGGGATTACAGGTGTGAGCCACTGTGCTCAGCCTAATTGTAATTTCATTTTCCATTCTCCAAGACTATTAATAATGTTATATATCTCACATTTTGTCCAATTTGGTCTTCTCTAGTGTGAAATGCCTCTTCATGTCTTTTGTCCAAAGTTCTACGGAGTTAGTTTTTATTTCCTTATTAGTTTGTAGTACATTTTTATATGTTCTAGATATTTATCTTTTTTTAAACTTTTTCCTCCGATTTAATTTCAGATACTCTTTGCTAGCCTTATAAAGAAAGAAGACTTTGATCAAGTCTTATTATACTTTCCCCATGCATATTTTTTGCACTTTACATATATATATATATATATATATATATATATATATATATATATATATATATGTATATATATTTATATATATATATATATGTAATTTTTTTAAATTGCATTTTAGGTTTTGGGGTACACATGAAGAACATGCAAGATTGTTGCATAGGTACACACATGGCAGTGTGATTTGCTGCCTTCTATTTTTTAAGTTCTGGGATACATGTGCAGAATGTGCAGGTTTGTTACATAGGTACACACGTGCCATGGTGGTTTGCTGCACCAATCAACCTGTAATGTATGTTAGGTATTTCACCTAATGCTATCCCACGCCTAGCTCCTGAACTACTGACAGGCCCCAGTGTGTGATGTTTCCCTCCCTGTGTCCATGTGTTCTCATTTTTCAACTCCCACTTACGAGTGAGAACATGCAGTGTTTGGTTTTCTGTTCCTTTGTTAGTTTGCTGAGAATGATGGTTCCCAGCTTCATCCATGTCCCTGCAAAGGACATGAACTCATCCTTTTAAATGGCTGCATAGTATTCCATAGTATATATGTGCCACATTTTCTTTATCCAGTCTATCATTGATGAGCAATTTGCTATCCCTATCAAGATACCACTGACTTTCTTCACAAAATTAGAAAAAATATATATATATATAAATTTCATATGGAACCAAGAGAGAGCCCGTATAGCCAAGACAATCCTAAGCAAAAAGAACAAAGCTGGAGGCATCAGGCTACCTCACTTCAAACTATACTACAAGGCTACAGTAACCAAAACAGCATGATAGTGATACCAAAACAGACATATAAAGTAATGGAACAAAACAGAGGCCTCAGAAATAATGCCACACATCTATAACCTCTGATCTTTGACTAATCTCTTGTTATTACTTAAGTTGTAAATATCTAGTTCCAGTTTATATAATGTCTTTTTGCTTTCTTTTTAATGGAAAATGTTTTTAATGTTGACAGTCTTATTTTAAAAGTTTTCCTTTATATTTTATGCCTTGTGTTTATTTTAAAAATCCATCTCTTTATTGAGATAATAAGCACATTCTTTTATGTTGCCTTGCTTTGTAAACTTTATTTTGATATAATTTTACATTTATAGAAAAGTCACAAAAATACTAAAAAGATATACTTTATCCCTTTACTTATTCCCCAATATTCACCACTTAATATTTACATTTACTTTATATTCTAGGTTTTTCTTTGTGTGTGTATTTATTTGTGTGTGTGTGTGTTTGTGTGTGTGTGTGTGTGTGTGTGTGTGTGTGTGTGTATGTGTGTGTTATTGCTTCCTGAACTGTTTGGGAGTTGATTACAGACATGTTATACCATTTTCCCTAAATGCTTTAATGTGAGTTTCCAAAAACCAAATTCATCCTATTATATAAACACAATTATCAAAAAAGAATTAACATTGTTTCAGTACAATTGTGAAAACTAGAGATTTCATCAGTTGACCCAAGGATGTCCTTTATTATGAAAGAGAAATCCTGGGCCATGTGTTGGATTCAGCTGTCACATTCCTTTAGTTACTTTAATTTGGGCTAATTCCTCAGTATTTTTTTTCCTTCTAAATTTAACTGTTTTGACTTACCCACTTAAGTTTTTAATTTACCTGAAAATGACTTTCGTTCAAAGTGTAAGAAAAGCATACTATTTTCTTCCATATATATGTAATCACTTGTTCCATCACTATTTACTGAAGAGTGTATCCTTTTCCTAATGGCCTGCAATGCTTGCTCTTTCATAAATCAAGATCTATAGACATGAGGATTACATTTAAATATCTGCATTCTCCTATTTTTATCCCTGAACAAATTCCTTTCCCTGAACAAATTTCATGCAATCTTATAACTTAATGTTTATAATAAGACTTACTATGTGGGAGAGCAATTTATCTATCTTGTTCAAGAAGAAGCAATGTTAGTCAGGCTTTTGCTTTTTCTGTATGACATTTTTAAAATTATCAAGTCAAATTTCATAAAAAGCCTTGGAATTTCAATTAGCACTTTGCTGAATCTAATTATAAATTTTCAGAGATGGCATCTTTAAAATATTGAATCTTTCTATTCATTTACTTAGGGATTCTTACATGTCTTTTAAAAAATGTTATAATTTTCCATATTAAGGTCAAGACATTTTTGTTAGTTTGATTTGTAAATACTTCCACTTTGGTTGCGATTGATTATATGTTTTATCATTTAATTGTGTTTTCTGATTATTTTTTAAAAATAGAAATGCAATTGACTTTTGGTTATTAATTATGTGCCTTACAAATTTTCTTAACTCTGTCATGCATTTAATCATTCCTTTATGCCTTCATTTGAGTTTTCTCCATTGCCAATTGTATTGTTGGCCAACAACTCTTTTCTTTTCTTTACAATCAATATATATGTGATTCTTTTTCTTATCTTTCTTTTATGGCTATTACATCTACTACAATGTTAAAATATGTCAGTAATGGCTGACAACATTTGTTCTTTATCATAAAGTAAATGGTTTCAAAATTTCATCAAGTATGACATTTTCTCTATTTTAGGAGATACGCTTTATAAGATTAAAAATTTCTGGTAATTTCCTAAGAGTTTTTAGCATGAACGAATATTGAGTTTTATCAAACATTTTTTTCTGGATATATTCAGATTATTCTTTTGTCAGTAAATGTGACAATTTACATTAATTGCTTTGTTATATTAAATCAATTTTACATCCAAGAGCTACCACAGTAACATACCAGGAAAGCTGAGAGAACCCACAGGCCTTTTGAAGGAACTGGATAGCCACTGCAGGCTTCCTGAGATTCTGAAAAACTGCGAGTCTGTCTAACCTTTCTTAGCGTGGAGACCAGTGATCTGGGGAAAGTCCTCAGTCCTGGTCACTGGCTGCCAGGAATTAGACTCCATGCTGTTGGTGGGGGTACAGCAGGAGTGAGACTGGCCTTTAAGACTTTGGGCTACATGGGAATAGGGTGAGGCTTGTGACTACTGGCTTTCCCCTACTTCCCTGGTGACCTATATGACTCAGCAGAGGGAGGTATAATCCTCCTAGGAACATAACTCTAATGGCCTAGGAACCACATCCCATTCCCCATAGCAGCCACAGCAAGCTCTGCTCAAGGAGAGTCTGAGCTCAGCCATGCCTATCCCTGCCCCAACCTGGTGATCTTTCTCTACCAACCCTGGTTGCTGAAGACAAAGGACGTAATCTTTTGGGAACTCTATGACCCCTCTCAATCACTGAGAAACCAGAATACTTCAGCAGGTGACCCTATGGCAAGTTTACATCCTCCCTATAGTACCATAGCTAACGCATTCTTGAAAATGCCACCTCCCAACTAGAGGCCAATCAATACAAAACTGGCAAACTAAGCAATAATACAAGCAAGGCCCTTCACAGAGCCCACTTTACTCCCCTGCTACCTCCATCTGAACAGGTGCTGTTATCCATGGCTGACAGACCTGAAGACGGATTATATCACAGGATTCTTTGTAGACACTCACCAGTACCAGCCCAGATCCTGGTAGCTCTGTGGGTGGCTAGACCCAGAAGAGCAAAAACAATCACTACAGTTGGCTCTCAGGATGTATCATCCCTTGGGGAAGTGAGAGAACACCACACTAAGGGTGCACTCCATGGGACAAAAGAATCTGAACAGCAGCCCTTCATTCCCAAATCTTCCTTCTGACGTAGTCTCCTTAAGTGAGAAGAAACCAGGAAAACAATTCTGTTAATATTACAAAACAAGGTTCTTTAACATCCCCCAAAGATCACACCAGCATACCAGCAATAGAGCCAAACGAAGATGAAATCTCTGAATTGAAAGTAAAAGAATTCACAAGGTTGATTATTAAGCTAATCAAAGAGGCACCAGAGAAAGGTGAAGTCCAACTTTAAGAAACCAAAAACATGATACAGGTTATGAAATACAAAAATCTTCGATGAAATAGATAGCGTAAAAAAAAACCAATCTCAACTCCTGGAAATCAAGGACACACTTAGAGCAATGCAAAATGTACTAGAAAGTCTAAAAAATAGAGTCAAACAAGGTGAATAAGGCTTTTGAATTAACCCAATCCATGAAAAACAGAAAAAATAATTTTAAAAAATTGAACAAAGCATCTAAGTTTGGGACTATGTTAAGCATCCAAACCTAAGAATAATTTGGGTTCCTGAGGAAAAAGAAAAATCTAAAAGTTTGGAAAACACATTTAAGGGGATAATCAAAAAAACTTCCCCAGCCTTCCTAGAGATCTAAACATCCAAATATAAGAAACTCAAAGAACACCTAGGAAATTCATCTCAAAAAGATTATTGCCTAGGCGTATAATTGTCAGGGTATCTAAAGTCAAGAAGAAAGAAAGAATCTTAAGATCTGTGAGGCAAAAGCATCAGGTAACCTATAAAAATAATTCTATCAGAATAACAGCAGATTTCTCAGTGGAACCCCTAGAAGCTAGAATCGGGGTTCTATTTTTAGCCTTCTTAAAACAATTGTCAGCCAAGAATTTGTATCCAGTGAAACTCAGCTTCATAAATGAAGGAAAGATACAGTCTGTTCCAGACAAACAAATGCTGAGAGAATTCTCCACTACCAACCCAGCACTATAATGAATGCTAAAAGAAGCCCTAAATTTTGAAACAAATCCTCAAAATAAACCAAAATAGAACCTCCTTGAAGCACAGCTCTTACAGGACCTATATAACAATAGCACAATGGAAAAAAAGAAAAAACTAACAAGGTATTCAACAAGGTATTTAAGAAATAAATAATACAATGAATGAAATTAGTACCTCACATCTCAATATTAACATTGAATGTAAACAGCCTAAATACTCCACTTAAAAGGTACAGAATAGCAGAATGGATAAGAATTCACCAACAAGTTTCTGCTGTCTTCAAAAGAATCACGTAACATATAGGGACTCACATAAATTTAAGGTAAAGGGTGGGAAAAGATACTCGAATCAAATAGACACCTAAAGCGAGCAAGAGTAGCTATGCTTAGGCAAAACAAATTTTAAAGCAACAGCAGTTTAAAAAGACAAAGACATTATATAACGATAAAAGAAAAGGACTAGTCCAACAGGAAAATATTACAATCATATATATATACATATATACTCACACATATATATGTATATACATATATGAAATAAAAATATACATATGTGTGTATATATAGGATTGCATATACATAGGATGTGTATATATATAGCATTGTATATATACATATATGTATGCACTTAACACAGGAGCTCTCAAATTTACAAAACAATTACTACTAGACCTAAATAATGAAAAAGATAGCAACACAATAATAGTGGGGGCTTTAATACTCCACTGACAGGAAGAGACAGGTTATCAAGACAGAAAGTTAACAAAGAAATTATGGACTTAAACTATACCCCACAACAAATGGACTTAACAGATATTTAAAGAACACTGTACCCAACAACTGCAGAATATACATTTTCTTCATCAGCACATGGAATATTCTCCAAGGTAGACCATGTGACAGGTCACAAAACAAGTCTCAGTAAATTTAAGAAAATCAAAATTATATCAAGTACTCTCTCAGACCACAGTGGAATAAAATTGGAAATCAACTCCAAAAGGAACCCTCAAAACCAAGCAAATGCAAGGAAATTAAATAACCTGCTCCTGAATGATCAGTGGATCAACAAATCAAGATGGAAATTTAAAAATTCTTTGAACCAAATGATAATAATGACACAACCTATTAAAACCTCTGGGATACAGTAAAAGCTATGCTAAGAGAAAAGTTCATAGCATTAAACGCCTACATCAAAAAGTCTAAAAGAGTGCAAATAGACAACCTAAGGTCACACATCACAGAACTGGAGAAACAAAAACAATCCAAATTTAAACCCAGCAGATAAAAGGAAATATTGAAGATCAAAGCAGATATAAATGAAATTGAGACAAATAAATTTGATTTTAAATTTTAAAATTTTAATTTTAAAATACAAAAGATAAATGAAACAAAAAAACTGGTTCTTTGAAAAGATAAATAAAATGTATAGACATTTAGCAAGATGAACCAAGAAAAGAAAATAGAAGATCCAAATAAGCTCAATTAGAAGTAAAACGGGAGATACTACTACTAATACCACAGAGATACAAAAGATTATTCAAGGCTACTATGAACAGCTTTATATGCATAAACTAGAAATTCTAGAGGAGATGGATAAATTTCTGGAAATATGCAACCCTCTTAGATTAAACCACGAATATGTAAAATTCTGAACAGGCCCATAACAAGCAGTGTAATTGAAATGGTAACAAAAAAAAAAAAAAGACAAAAAAAGCCTCCTCTTTTCCTGCTTGGGGGAGGATGGCTGGCAGGCCCTGAGCCTGTGGGGGTGCAGGGTGCATTGGGGGGGCATCTTTGTAGAGGGAAGTGGGCCATTCTGTAAGATGGCTCTGCATCCCTGCCCTGTTCCCAGCAGCATGGGGTCAGGTGAGTGAACAGTGTGGCAGTTGTCAAGGGCAATGTGAGGGACATCCCTTGCCTTGGAGTGTCTTGCAAGTGCCCTTTTGGTCAGCTGAGGCCATTTAGCTAAAGACTTGAGGACAAGGCCTCAAGATGCATCTCTCAGAAGTCTATGTGGTCACTTTTTTTTTTTTTTTTTTTNAAAAAAAAAGAAAACTACTCCTGAAGAACATAGATGCAAAAATTCTCAGCAAAATGCTAGGTAACTGAATTCAACATCATATAAAAAAGATAATTCACCATAATCCAGTAGGTTTCATACCAGAAATGCGAGGATGGTTTGATGCCCAAAAGTTAATAAATGTGATACATCATATAAATGGAATTAAAAACAAAAATCACATAATAGTATCAATAGATGGAGAAAAAGCACGTGACAAAATCCAGCATCCCTTCATGATTAAAACCCTCAGCAAAATTGGCATGGAAAATGTTGGGGTTCAGGGGAGCCCGTAGCTCCCCTAAGAGGACATTTCTCCAAGGTTCTTGGTCTCCTGCTCTCTCAAGAATGAGAGAGGAGACCAGGATTTCCTCCTGATACCTGCTCACAAAGTAAATACTGGGCCCCAAACAGTGTTACAGAAAAGTGATTTATTTAGATAGAGAAATTAAAAAAAAAAAAAATGGAGAAGAAGAGAGAGAACTTCCACATGAGAGAGAGAGAGTGCGTGGAAGGGGATGGAGTCCAAAGAGGTGTGGAAGAAGGGGACTTTTAACCTGGGAGGAACCCCCACCTTCTTCTAGACCTCTGGCCAATGACAGGAGTTCCTTAGAACTTCCGCTGGAGTGATTGACTTTTTGATTCTTCCCGTTACTGCAAAACTTAAAATAGTAACCATTAAATCTCCCTGATGGAGAGAGATGGGAGGGGGTCATGGCGCTGGGAAGTTCTTGCCCTTAAAACTATGCCCCTTCGTGGACGTGGAAAAAGAACACATTCCCTCATTCCTTGCTCTAAAGAGGAAAGTTCAAATTCTGTTGGAACATGGGTGTTAATCACTCTTTAACTACTTCCTGCTGAAATGGGGCATAGAGGGGGCCACCACTAAATACCTTATTCATGTATCCAAACACTACTTGTTCCCCAAAAACTTTTAAAATAAAAAATATTACATAAAATGGTATATAATTTAATTCTTAGTAGTGGCTATGTTTAACCGTTAGCTGATATACATACCACATACAAAATAAAACTTCATCTTCCTGTGTTAAACCCAAATTAATCATGATGTAGTACATTTTTTTTACATCTATTGATGGATTTCATTCCTCCGTAATTTAAGATTCCTTACATTGGTGTTGTTGGTTACTTTAACCTATAAATGTAACAGATAGGGTACAATATAATATACTATAACAAACATGTTGAGAAAATATAGTGGTTTAGAAGACATAAAATAGAGATTTGTTTTTCTCCAACTTACCAGTACAGATAAAGGTATTCTGAGTTGATAGCTTTGGTCTACCATATAAAAACACAGCTTCCTTTTTTGGGCCCAAACTGTCTCTTCCAGTTCTTGCTAACCTATCCATATTTCAGCCTGTAAGAAAGGAGAAAAGTGAATCTATGATCCTTTTTTAGGTTGCTACTAGGAGGTGACACAGAAAATCCCTGTTCATGTTTCATTAACCAGAAATTAGTCACATAGCTACGGCTAGCTGCAAAGGAGGACCAAGAAACATAGTGCAATCTAGGCAGACATGTACTCAGCTAAAGCTTGGGAGTTCTGCTGTCATAAGAAAAGATACTGATGGATAACTAGATGTTTTTGACACAATTTCCTTTCTTTTATCCTCCTCATTCGGCTTTGGTATTGAAGTTATACTAGTCTCATAAAATGAGTTAGAAATGGCTCCTTAGTTTTTATTATCTAGAAGAGGTTGCTTAATATGGTATTTAAATATTTTATTAAGCTGTCCTACAAAGCCAACTAAGCATGTTGTGTTCTTTGTAGAAAGATTTTAAAATATTAATTCTATTTCTCTTATAAACCATTGACGATGTCTATTTCATCTTATGTCAGTTTTGGTAAAGTGTATCATTCTAATCATGTAATTTTCAAGTGTATTGGTATAAGGTTTTCAAAAATTTTCTTTCTTTAATAATCTCTAAAATATCTACAGCTTTCCCCTTTTTATTTATGATACTTTTTGTGCCTCTTGTCTGTCATAATTAATCATACAAAAAACTTGAAAATTCCATTGATATTTTCTGTCTCTCTCTCTCTCTCTCTCTCTCTTTCTAGCTCTCTGCCGCTTTTCTGGGCAAACACCTGCAGAAGACGGGACAGGCAAACGCTGTAGAATCAGGCATGTGCCAGCAGGGTAGAGTGGGCGAGCACTCCCCCGGGGACTTTTACTCCTTGCTGGCCAGGAACAGGGACCATGGAGACAGCGGCCCAGGCTGGCGGGTGGACCTTGAAGTGCGCAGAAAGCCACAGCAGCTGCCGGCGCTGCGGGCGGAGTGAAGGGCAATAGGGGCATGGTCTTTCCCGGCCAGGCGTGGAGGCTCTAAATGCTGTTATCTCCCCAAACACTCCTGCCATCTGCACTGAGCTGAGCGGCAGCACTTAAGAAAGCAAAGTGGCGGAGGCGGGGCCCGCGTGAAACTGTGGAGCTGGGCTGTTAAAAACTGCAGTCAGGAACAGAACAAGGGAACTTCCTCTGGGGCGTTCGCCTGCCACCCATGGGTCCTTGTGTGGGCAGCAGCTGGGGAAGTGGCCCAGGGTGTGCACATGGTCCTGGCATCATGGCAGAATGAAATGCCACAAGGGGCGGGGCAGGCCTTCCCCTCCGGCACAGAGCAGGGCTGCGCAGAGGCCTGGCTTTTAAACTGACAGGGGCAAGTGACTTTTCTCTCCAGGCTGAGAGAAGGGAAATGGTTGCTGTCCATCAGCCCCACCTAGCTTTTGGCAAGCCACACTGCCTCAAGGTGCAGCATTCTCATTCAAAATATGGCTTAAGAAAGCTTTATGCCCTCCATTAATACTGGCCAGCTAGCACAGTTGGCTAAGATGTAGGGTCTGCTAATAGCAAGGTTGCTGGTTCAAGTCCCCGGTGGAGTCAATTATGAGTTGGAGAAGCTGTGGAAAACTTAGAATCTGAAGGCTATGGGGCTTTGTTTTGTGTGTAACTTGTCTTGCCTAGGATTGGCTCTCTCTCTAAGGCAGAACTTTTCCATCTAAAAGGTCATAGTTAAACCAGTTCCAGGGCTCAAATAGTCAATGGCAGGTCTCACAACCTTAAGGGCATTTTCCTACAATGGAAAATGGGTTAGGGGAAAGGAGGCCCAGGTCCTGAGGGTATTGTTACGGCCTCAGCCATGCCCGGCCTGCCTTCTTTGAATTGTTGTTTTAAATTTTGATTAAGTACAATTTATCTGTTTTTCCTTCTGTTATCTGCATTTTCATGTCATATCTAAAAAAAAAAAATTCAGATTTGCATCTACATATTTTTATAAAGATTTTAGTTTTACCTCATATATTTGGGTCAACCCATTTTAGTTAACTTTTGTGAATGATTTGAGATTGATGTCCAGCTTCATCCTTTTTCATGTGGATAACCTACTGTCCCAACACCATTGGTTGAAAAGCCTATTCTTAACCCATTGAGTCATCTTGGAAACCTTGCTAAAAAGCAATAGCCATTAAATGTAATGATTTATTTCTGAACTCTCAATTTTATGCATTGATCTATATAACTATCTTTATGCCAGTACCATATTGTCTTTAATACTATAACTTTGTAGTAAGCTTTGAAATGAGGAAGTGGGAAATGAGAAAATGAGGGTGAGGAAATAAGGAGTCCTCCAACTTTGTTCATATTTTTCAAAATCATTTTGACTATTCTTGGTCCACTGAACTACCATATTAATGTTAGTGTCAGCTTCTCAATTTCTGCAAAAGGCAGCTAAGATTTTTTTATAGAAATTCCATGGCATATGTACGTCACTACTTAATAATTTTTATTCCTTCTTTTATCTCCTTGAAAAAATTTTAAAATTTGATTTAAATTTAAGTTTCAGGTTACATGTGCAGGACATGCACATTTGTTACAAAGGTAAGCATATACCATTGTGGTTTGCTGTACCTATCAACCTATCCCCTAGGTATTAATCCCTGCTCCTTGAAGATTTTTAATAGGCTTATTTAATTTTACTTTTTTGAAAATTGTTGCTTTGTTCTTTTTTTTTTTTTCCATGTAAAAGGCTTCCATCTGTTAGGATCACATTTTGACATTTTCATTAGTAGTCTGGCTTGATTTCTGTAATCTCTGACCTATCACTTTTGAGTTCTTTCTCAAACTTCCACTCAAACTATTATTATGTTTTTATATTTCTCTCATTCATCTCACAGTATGCTGCATATTTCACGTGTGTGGTGATTGAAATTTTACTGATACCTCACCTTCTTTTTATGTACACTTTGATCTCTCTTTTACAAAAAAAAATTCTCTACTTATATACTTTATTATTTGATGACATTTGTATCTTTTTTCTGCACTCAAGACTTATCCATCAATTTATCCATCAATTAATTAACACTTCATTGTTGTTTTGAGTTAAATTAGTATTTTTTATAATACAGAGAAAAGTTTTTTTCATTTATTAGTTGTCTGTGTTTCCTATTCTGTGAATTGCCAGTTGACAGCATGAACTCAAGGACTCTCTCTCTAGGTTGACTCGTGGCTTCATTATTTATTTATTTTCAAACTTGGCAAGTTACTCTGTGCTTCTTCAATTCTAAAATTGAGTAATGAGGGTAGCATTTGTGGCAACATCCTAGAAACGTTATAAAAACTAAATGAGTTTAATATTGATATAGCACTTAAAAGTGGCTGTCTTACATAACTATTATAGGAGCACTAATATTAATAAAATGTATCTGTTCAATTACTAATTTTTATTTGCATATAGGAAATGTTGATAATATACAAGTATTAGTTTTTATTTTTAATATAAATTATTTTATTTAGCACATTGATTTTTGTTTTATTGTCTTTGCTTCTGCTGTTATTCACTAAAAACAGATTATTTCATTTTATTTAGATATATCTGTCACTTCTATTGTTAATGCTAAGATTGATGCTTTGTTTTAAAAGGTATCCTTAACTCTAACATTTAAAAAATATTCTCCAATATTTTTAGTAATTTTTAATTTTTCTTATGTATTCTGTGTGTTTGAATTATGTTACCTTTTTTTTCTGTGTAACAATTCCATTTTTCTAACACTTAAGCCAGTCATTCTTACGTACTTTGTAGGTTCCATGGAATGACTTCTCATATATTATAGTTAAAGTTTTATTTTAACCTATATTCTCTGCAATATTATGGAGGTAAATTTCTGTTCCTAGATTACTAAATGCTATTTTTTAAAGAAAATTTTTAATTTTTCTTGGTATATAGGAGGTGTATATGTTTATGAGGTACATAATATATTTTGATAAAGTCATGCAGTGTAATATAATCACATATAGAGAATGGGGTATCCCCTCAAGTATTTATCCTTTGAGTTACAAACAATCCAATTGCATTATTTTAGTTATTTTTGAATGTATAATTAAGTTATTTTTGAGAATAGTCACCCTGTTGTATTATCAAATAGTATGTCTTATTCATTTTTTCTATTTTTCTTGAACCCATTAAACTTCTCCCCAACTCCCTCACTACCCTTCTCTGCCTCTGGTTACCACCCTTCTAAGCTCAATGTTTATGAGTTCAATTTTATTTATTTTTAAATCCCACAAATAAGAGAGAACATGTGACATTTGTCTTCTGTGCCTGGCTTTTTCACTTAACTTAATGATCTCCAGTTGCATACATGTTGTTGCAAATGACGTGATCTCATTCTCTTTTATGGCTGAATAGTACTCTATCATGTATATTACCACATTTTCTTAATTCATTTATCTGCTGATTGACACTTAGGTTGCTTCTAAATCTTGGATATTGTGAACAGTTTTGTAATAAAGATGAAAGTGCAAGTATCACTTTAACACACTAATTTCCTTTCTTTTTAGTATATGCCAAGGAATGAAATTGCTGGATCATATGGTAGTTCTAGTTTTAGTTTTTTGAGGAACCCCCAAACTGTTTTCCATTGTGGTTGTACTAATTTACATACCCCAAAACAGTGTATGAAGGTTAACTTTTCTCTACATCCTTACCAGTATTTGTTATTGGGTGGCTTTTGAATATAAGCCATTTTAACCTGCGTGTGAGTATATCTCATTGTAATTTTGATTTGCATTTCTCTAATGATCAATAATGTTTAGCAACTTTTCATATGCCTATTGGGCATTTGTATGTCTTCTTTTGAAAAATGTCTTTTCAAATCTTTTGCCCATTTTTTGATCAGTTTATTATATTTTTCCTATAGATTTGTTTGAGTTGCTTGTATATTCTGGTTATTAGTCCTGTGTCAGATGAGTAGTTTGCAAATATTATCTCCTATTTTTGGGGTTGTGTCTTCAATTTCTTGATTATATCTTCTGCTATGCAGAAGCTTTGTAACTTGGTGTGATTGCATTCATCCATTTTTGCTTTGGTTACCTGTGCTCATGGGGGATTGCTCAAAAATTGTTTGCCCAGTCAAATGTCCTGGTGATTTTCTCCAATATTTTCTTGTAATAGTTTCACATTAGAGATCTTAAATTGAAGTTTTCAATGCATTAGTATTTTATTTTTGTGTATGGTGAGATATACGGGTCTAGGTTCATTTCTCTGCATAAGGATACCCAGTTTGCCCAGCACCCTTTATTGAATAGGCTGTCTTTTCCCTAGTGTAGGCTCCTGGCAACTTTGTGAAAAATGAGTTCACTGTAGGTATGTGGGAATTGGATTTCTATTTTATTGGTCTTTGTGTCTGTTTTTATGCCAGTTACTATGCTGTTTTGGTTACTGAAACTCTGAAGTATAATATAAAGTCAAGTGATACGATTTCTCTAGTTTTGTTACTTTTGCTTAGGATAGCTTTGAATATTCTGCTTTATTTTGTTCCATATATGGTTTAGGATTGTTTGTTCTATTTCTGTGAAAAATGTCATTGGTATTTTGATAGGGATTGCATTGAATCTGTAGATTGCTTTGGGTTGTATGGACATTTTAACAATATTAAGTGTTTCAATCCCTGAACGTGTAATATCTTTTCATTTTTTTATGTCTTCAGTTTTTTTCATTGCTGTTTTATAGTTTTCATTAAAGAGATCTTTCACTTCTTTGGTTAATTTCTAGGTATGTAATTGTATTTGTAACTATTTTAAGTAACATTATGTATTTTATTTCTTTTTCAGATTGTTCAGTTACCTTAGGGCAATGCTACCTTTTTGTTGTTGTTGTTAAATTTGTATCCTCCAACTTTCCTGATTTTGTTTATCATTTCTAATAGTTTTTATGGAGTCTTTAGGTTTTCCTAAATATAATTATCATATGTAAACAATAAAAATTTGACTTCTTTTATTCCAATATTAATGCCATTTATTTCTTTCTCTGGTTTGATTGCTTTATGTAGGACTTTTAGTATTATGTGAGATAACAGTGGTGACAGTGGACAACTTTTTTGTGTTCCAGAGCTTAGGGAAAAAACTGTAATATTTTTTGCCACTAGTGTGATACTGGTAGACAAGCTGTGAGTCAGTCATAAATGCCTTTTTACATGTTGAAGTGTTTCTTCTATACTGCTTTTTTATTGTTTTTATTATGAAGGAATATTTATTTTATCAACTGCTTTTTGAACATCAGTTGAGATTATTGTATGAATTTTATCCTATATTCTGTTGACATGATATATTACATTGATTGACTTGCATTATGTGGAACCATCCTTGCATGACAAGGATAAGCTCCAATAGGTCATGATGATCTTTCTAATGTTTTGTTGAATTCAGTTAGCTAGTATGTTGTTGAGAATTTTTGCATCAATATTCATCAAGGATATTAGCCTGTAGTCTTTTTTATGTGGCATAGAATGAGTTTGAAATTATTCATTTCTCTCTAATTTTTGGAATTAGTTTAGTAAGGTTGATATTATTCTTTTAAAGATTGATATAATTCAGCAGTAAAGCCATCAAGTACTGGGCTTTTCTTTGCTGGAAGACCTTTTATTACAGCTTCAATCTCATTACTTGTTGTCTTTTCAGGTTGTGGATTTCATTTCATCCTAGTTCAATCTTGGTAGGTCACCTGTGTTTAGGAATTTTTCAATTTATTCTAGATTTTCCAATTTATTGGCATGTAGGTGCTCTTAGTAGCCAATAACTTTATATGGATCTTCTCTCTCTCTCTCTCTCTCTCTCTCTCTCTCTCTCTCTCTCTCTCTCTCTTTAGTTAGTCATCTGGCTAAAGGTTTGTCAATTATTAACTTTTCAGAAAACAAACTTGTTTTCATTGATCATCCGTATTGTTTTATTTGTTTAAATTTCATTTATTTTACCTCTGCTCTTTCTTTTACTAACTTTGAGTTTTGTTTTCTCTCACTTTTCTAGTTCTTAAAGATGATTTATTTGAAGGGCATTTTTAAATAAGCACTTTTAACTATCAACTTCCCTCTTAGTACTGCTTTTGCTGTATCTCATAGGTTTTGGTGTGCTGTATTTCCATTATACCTTGTTTCAAAAGTTTTTTTTTCAATTTTTTTTCTTAATTTCTTCATTGACCCACTAGTCAATCAAGAGCATATTGTTTAACTTCCATATATTTATATAGTTACTAAAATTTCTCTTGTTATTAATTTGTAGTTTTAGTCCTTTGTGGTCAGAGAAGATGCTTGATATAATTTCAATTTTTTGAACATTTTAAGGCTTTTTTTGTGACTTTGCATATATGGTCTATCCTTGAGAATGAGCGATGTACTGAGGAAAATAATGTGTTTTCTTCAGTCATTAGATAAAATGTTCTGCAAATATTTATTAGATTCATTTGGTCTGTAGTGCAGATTAAGTCTGATGTTTCTTTGTTGACTTTCTGACTGGAAGATCTATCCAATGCTGAAAGTGGGGTATTGAAGTCACCATGTTTTATTGTTGTGGAGCCTACTCTCTCTTTAGTTCTAGCAATGTTTGCTTTATATATTTGGGTACTTAATTGCTGGGTGCATATGTATTTTCAATTGTTATATACACTTGGTCAATTTACCCCTGTATTATTATGTAGTGACCTTCTTCCTCTGTTCTTATAGTTTTTGTCTTAGAACATATTTTATCTGATGTAAGTATAGCAACTCCTTTTTGGGCTTACATTGACATTTTTCATCACTCCATCTTTAGTTTATGTGTGTTTCTATAGGGGAAGTGTGTTTGTTGTACACAACAGACCTGAGGATATTGTTTTATTCATCTATTCAGCCAGTCTATGTCCTTTGATTGCAGAGTTTTGTCTACCTATATTCAATGTCATTATTGTTAAGCAAAGACACTTACTTATTTCATTTTGTTATTTTATCTCTCATTGTTTTGTATCTTTTCTTTCTTCTTTCTTTCCTTCCTGTCTTCCTGTAGTGAGGGTGATTTTCTCTGGTAATATGATTTAGTTTCTTGATTTACATTTTTTGTGTATCCATTGTATAATTTTTTATTATATAGGTTACCAGGAGGTTTGCAAATAATATAATCCATTCTTTTAAGCTGATAACCACTAAATGCTGCTTCCATAAACAAAGAGACCAACAAGGAACTAGAAATCAAATAAAAATTATATGCCTTAACTTTATTCTTCCACTTTTTAACTTTCTGTTGTTTCTATTGATACCTTGTTGTACTGTGTATATCCTGAAAAGTCATTGTTATTTCCGTTTGGTTCATTATTTAGTCTTTCTACTTAGAAGAAGAATAATTCAAATACTACATTTATGGTGTTATAATAGTCTGTGTTTTTCCATGTATTTGCTATTACCAGTGAGTTTTGTATCCACAGGTGATTATTTATTGCTCACTGACATCCCTTTCTTTCTGATTTAACTACACCCATTAGCATTTCTTGTAGGATATGTCTGATGATGAAATCCCTCAGCTTTTTTGTTTGTCTGGGAATTTCTTTATTTCTCCTCCATGTTTGAAGGATATTTTCTCTGAATATACTATTCCAGGGTAAAAGCTTTTTCCTTCAGCACTTTAAATATGTCATGCCACACTCTCCTGGTGTATAAGGTTTCCACTGAAAAGTTTGCTGGCAGACATACTGGAGCTTCATTGTATCTTACTTTTTTTTTTTCTCATCTTGCCGCTTTTAATAATCTTTATTTTTCTTTGATCATTGTAAGTTTGCATATTAAATGCCTTGAGGTAGTCTTCTTTGGGATAAATCTGCTTGCTCTTCTATAACCTTCTTGTATTTTGAGAATTTATAACATTCATAGGTTTAGAATTTCTCTGCTACTATCCCATTAAATAAACTTTCTGCTCTCATCTCTTTAGTATGCCAATTGCACTTTTCCACTGCAGAATTTTTGATTATTTTTAATTATTTCAATATCTTTGTTAAATTCATTTGATAGAATTCTGAGTTTCTTCTTCGTGTTATCTTCAATTTCTTTGAGTTTCTTCAACAGATCTATTTATCTGACTGAAAAGTCACATATCTCTGTTTTGCCAGGACTGGACCCTGGTGGCTTTTTAAAGCTCATTGGGTAAGATAATTTTTTTCCCAAATGGTATTGGTGCTAGTAGATGTTCTTCAGTTCTAGGCATTGAGACATTAGTTATTTGTTACAGTCTTCACTGTCTGGGCTTGTGTGTACCTGTCCTTCTTGGGAAGGCTTTCCAGATATTTGAAAGACTTAAGTGTTGTGATCTAATCGTTATCTGCTTTAGGGGGGCACCCCAAGCCTAGCGATGCTGTTGTTCTTGCAGACATGTATACGTACCACCTTGCTAGTCTTTGATAAGATCTGGGAGAATTCCCTGGATTACCAGACGCAGAGACTCTTGTTCTCTCATCCTACTTTCTCCCAAACAAAAGGAGTCTATTTCTCTGTTCTTTGTCATCTAAATCTGGGAGTGTAGTAACACATGCACCCTCATGGACACCACCACTATGACTGCATTGGGTTAGGCCTGAAGCCAGTACAACACTGGGTCTCTCTCAAGGCCCACTCTGTTGAGTCCCTGAGTCCTGCTTGTGTTCATTCAAGGCCCTGGGACTCTATAATCAGCATTTGGGAAAGCCAGCCAGGTCCATGGCCTTCCCTTCAGGTTGGCAAAGGTGTCCCAGGTCCTGGGTGGGTCCATAGGTACTGTCCAGGAGTCAGGGACTGGATTCAAAAACCTTTGAAGTCTACCTGGTTTTCTGCTGTATTGTAACTAAACTGGCATTCATATAAAAGGATACAGACCTTCCCAATATTCTCTCCTTTTCCCAAAGGCAGAAGAGTATCATCCAGTAGCCACTGCCAGTACAGGCCACAGAGAGTACTGCGAGACTACTGCTGATGTTCCATTAAGACTGAAGGGATATTAAGTCAGCTTGTGGTGAATGTCACCTTGCCTGGGACTCACCCTTCACGGCAGTGGGCTCTGCTCTGGCCCAAGGCCCATCCAGAAATTCTGTCTAGGAGTCAAGTCCTGGAGTTGGGAGCTCCAAGAACGCACTTGGTGTTCTACTTCCCTATGCCTCTGCTAGGACCTAAGATGTAAGATGAAGTTTTCTTTATTTTTTCACTCGTTTTTCTCAAGCAAAAGGAACTTTGTCCCATAACCGTCACAGGTAATAATGTGGGTGTTTTATCTAAAGCCAGGAAGCCTCAGAGTCTTTACGCTTGACTCTCAACTCGATACCTGGGTATCGCTATTGCTTATTCAGGGCCCAAGGGCTCTTCAATTTGCAGGTGATAAATGCTGCCAGGACCGAGTCATTCCCTTCAAGGCACGATGTTTCCTTCTGGCCCAAGACATGCCTAAAAATTTCATCTGTGAGCTGGCATCTAGAACAATGGTCTCATGACTCTGACCCATTGCCCCATACTGCTGTGGCCGAGCTGGTGTCCAAGATCAGCACAAAGTCCTTTCCACTGTTCCCTCTCCTCTCCTTAAGTGGAAGCAAGGAGTCTCTTTCAAAGCTGTCGGCTGTACAGCCTGGGATTATGGGAGGGGTAATACCCGCAGTCCCTTAGCTGACCCAGCTGTTGTCCCAGTAGATAATGTGCCCCCTCTGTCCACTGTCTCTGGGCCCAGATTAGCACTAGCACTTGCCTAAGACTTGCAGTCCTGATGGTCTAAACTGCCTTTTAAGTTTACTTAGAGACCCAGAGCACTTTAGACCTCAGTTGACAGGTTCGCAGCAACTCAAGTTAGGATGGCTGGAATCAGCAATTCCCTCTGGCTAGGACTTATTTAAATTCTCCCTCCGAGGGCCAGTGTCAGCTGGGTTTGGTCCAGTTTTTCTTTCTGCTTTAACAGGATAGCACTGATTTAGTGCTTTACAATTTCTATGTTCTCCCTCCTCAGTGCCCAGAGTTGCCCTCTGTGCCATGCCTCCGCTGTCACGGGGTGGGGGAGGGGTGGCAGTGGCAATTAAAAACTACTTTTTAAAAAGATCTTCAGTACCTCTTTCAGTGATATAAAGATGAAAACAGATACTATGAGGACTCAGATGACATTTGGTTCTTATGAAGGTGCTTTTTCTGTGAAGGTAGTTATTAAATTCGTGTCCTAGCAGGAGAAATCATCAGTGAAGCCTTCTATTCCACCATCTTGCTCCACCTCTCTCTCCTAAATGCTTCTATAGAAAAAAGAGATTTTGAATTTAATCAAATTCTTTTTGATTGTCTATTTAAATTATAATTGTTCCCACTAGAATGAAATTATAAAACTATGATTATTCACATTTATATGAAATTATTGAAATTACAATTAATCCCATATATGTATGTATATATCTGTGTGTATATATATAAATATATATAAATTATCATATATGAGTCACTTGAAGTACATTGAAAACATAATTTTTCACTCCTGTTTTCTTAGATCAAAGATATTCTGCTGCGTAGCCACACCACTATTATCAAACCTAACAAATTTGACAGAATAAATTCTTAAGGATATGGATACCCTATTTTCTATGATGTACATTGTGATAATATTATCTAATGTACAAGTAAAAATACCTCCATTGTCTCTGTAATGTTCTTTATGAATGTGCTTTTATGTGTTAAACCTAGGAGGCAAGCAAGAATCATGAATTACTTGTAGTTGCCAAATCTCCTTAAACTCCTTTATCTAACATGATTGGCTTGTTTTGTTTTGTTTGTTTGTTTTTGGCATTTTAAAGATTCTAGGCCATTATATTAAGAAGGTCCTGGAATCTATAATTTTCTGGCTGCTTCCTAATGACTGAATTCATGTTAAGGGCTTCTCTTCGTGTGTCATGGAGTATGTTATAGGTTAAGCTGCTGTGATAATGAGATGCCAGATTTCAGAGGTTTATACAAGTTTAAATTTTTTCTTTTATAAAAATTCAGAGGTGAGCTGGAAGAAATGATTTTGCCACGTTTCCACACGAAGCTTCCACATTTGTGTCCAAAATGGCTGCTCCAGTTTCTGCCATTTTCCAGCAATAAAAGTGGAAAGATGAAGAGTAGAGCAAGCAGTAACCTTATGAAGGATGTTACACAGAAGCTGCACACATCACATTTTTCAGCCACACCTGACTGCAAGGGGCGCTGGGACATGTGGTATCTAGTTTGATTCGAATATGCACAACTGAAACTTGGGGATTCTACTATTAAAGAAGAATAACAGGAAAATGGACATCAGTAGATTAACAGTCTCTCATACAAGTTAGAAATATACCTGTGGGTTAGCACTTCCCTTGAACTGAGTTATTTGACTGTAGGTGTAAGTAAATGTGTGGCCAAACACAACTTTCCTTAGATCGTTTTTAATTGGCAGATAATGCAGAAGCTAATGGTTCATTCAGTGTGCCCAGGCTCTGCTAGAGCCTTGTCTTCTGAGACACTAGATTTGGGTTTGTTTTGTTTTAAAGTGGTAGTTATTATTGAAGAAGAGAAGTGCTATAGCGGCAGACTTCTGTTAGGGAGTTTGCTATTTTCTGAACCTTTAAAAAAGTGACTTTTCTGTCGTGGGAGTTCAGTCAATTGAGTCTTGGAGTCCAACCTCATATTAGCAGTCTAAAATACATTTTTTCAATTGTACTTTATTCAACAAGCAATCTATGGAGGTAAGTCCTTTGGATACCTTCCCTTACTGCGTATGAGGGAAGAAAATTTCATGAGGTTGGAGATTGATACAAATCAATAAATTCTTGCTACTCTGCTGGTGGCTCTAGCACTGATCCTTGCAGTCCTGAGCTTTGGGATTTTCCATGGGCTTTCTATGGTATTGTGATATCTTTTTTTTCTTTTAAAAAAACCCAGCCTAATTATATCTTAGGGTGGGGAAGTGTAATTATTCTTTTTTTGTTGCAGATTTCTCAGTTGTGATTGGATTTTCTTTTAATATTTTACCATGTGTTTTATTTAATTTGCATTTGTGAAATATTTCAACCATGATGAAAAGTATTTCATATGTTTTATATTTTCTCAAAATACTCTCAAATATTCTGAATTTTTTCAGAGAATCCTTTCTTGTTTTTCATCTATGGACTTTTTTTTTTTTTTAACTTTGTCATTGAAATTGGATTTTTAGAGGCCAGCTTATCACTTAGGAGTAGGTTTGGCTATGGATGACAGAAAATCCCAAACAAGAGTAGCTCAAACAAGATTTGTCTTTATTTTTCACCAATATAATCTAGCACATTTTATCATGTTGGTGAAAAATAAAAACAAATCTTGTTTGATTTGGACTTGGACTGCGGTAAGCAGTCCAGCACTGAAACTGTAGTTCCCTGATAATTGGGGGTCCCAGCTCCTTCTGTCTCCTTTCTTCCACCTTCTCAATCTGTGGCTTCCATGTCATGGTTCAAGAAGGTTGGTTCATCTCAGTCATAATATATGGATTTCAGCCAGAAGGAAAGTAGAAGTGGCAAAGAAGAGCACACTCATTATATTACATTTCACTAACTAGATCTTACTCATTTGGCCATACAGCATTACAATAGTCATTGAAAAATGTACCCAGCTAAAAATTAGGGATTGTATTACCAGGTAAGAAGGGAATATTGATATGAGAGACAAATGTCCATATTTGCCACAGAAAGGGAAATCAACAGCTAGGTGGAATTTGCTATCTTAACTCAAGAACTAAGTTCTTTCTTGAAACTCCTCCAAAATAATTGCATTTATTTTAATAATAGGGAAAAGACCCACATTAGTACACCCTAAGTGCCACAGTTTATGACAAAACTTGGTGTGAACATAATGTTCCATCCATGGGTTTCCTTTTCATTTTATTGTCAATTCAATAATGCAGTAAGCATAGGTAACACATGTGGATATAGTATGTGAGGAGATTGTATTGTGTTATTTAAAGTATGAAACCCCCTTTATCTATATATGTTATATCATATACATATTTTCATTCACGAGGACAGTAGTAAATTTAAACTTTTTTTTAAAGAGAGTTAATTTAGCCAAAAGGAGCCAAAAGGTTTCTTATTACAGACAGCACCATTCTCATTATTGCATAGAAAATAGTCATAAAGTCACCTTTCCCTTCTGGGAGATCTTGGTATGCTGAGAGTTACAAAATGATGGAGGGAGAAAGTTGTGCTAAAGCAACAGTGGCATATACTCTTTCTGGTTTAAAGATTGGGCAACAGGAGGCCAACTTCTTTTATGCTGATGAACACTGAGTGAAAGATCCTGGCATGAGTATCATAATTTTCAATTAATAAGCTTTTGAATGGTACAAGGCCATTATGGCAGAGCAGCAGCCTACCCCTCTTGTCATTTGTGATAAGGACATCAGTATTAGTCATTGTCACCCTTCATTAAGTTCAGACCTTACATTCTTCCATCCCTAAGGGTGTATTTCATTGATGTTTTTCTTAGCAAACAACACAAGGACATAGGGACACAGGCTCACTTTAAACTGGTAGAGCTGAATTTATTTTCCTATATGGGGCATTAACTACAAAAGGATAAAAGTAGTTTTCATCATTTTTTTTCAATTTTATTAAAGCTATTATGTATGCTTAAGCTTCTTCCAGTAAATGAACTAATTTAAGTACGTTTAAGTGGTAATAAATATTATAATTTATAATATATGTTTTAGCCAGGCACAGCGGCTTATGCCTGTAATCCCAACATTTTGGGAGACCAGGAGGGAGGATCACTTGAGTTTAGCAGTTTGAGACAATCCAGGGAAACATAGAGACTTCATCTCTACTAAAAAAAAAAAAAAAGTTTAAAAACATGGCTGGGCATTGTGGCACACACCTGTAGTCTCAGCTACTCAGGAGGCTGAATGGGGAAAATCATTTGATTCAGGGAGCTTGAAACTGCAATAAGCTATTACTGTACCACTGCACTTCAGCCTAGGCAAGTGAGCAAGACATTGACTCAAAAGATACATAAATAATAAAATACATGTTTTGCTTTTGTGTGTATATTCATTTTTTATATTTAAGGTTCATCTCTAGAAAGCATGGTTAAGCATAAGTACATATTCCTCTGTTACAGCTTGTCTTTGTGTTACATTCATTTATTAAATTCAGTTGGAATTTTATTTTTCACTGCCACTCATCTATTAATGAACTTTTTAATGACTTAATGATCTCTAGCTGAAAATTAGATCAACCTGTGCCTTTAAGCAATATAAACATCCCTCTTCTATGTGTACAAAAAGCTTCATCTACTCATGATCTACCAATAAAAGATGTCCCATTGGAATAATTTTACAGGTTAAAGTCCTAAGCACTACTTCAAGGGACTACTGTATAACCACATATGAAGTGCCAAGACACAGCATACTGTGGGTAGCCCAGTGGAATTCTGAAAAGGGCCACACCAAAAGGATGTAATCAAAGAACAAAGGGAGGAAATAAATTGTATAAGGTGACTTCCAGACCTTTGAATATTGAATGCTGTCTTTAATTGAGCTCAGATTCTTAGCATGCATGCAGATCTCATTCAAGTGTCAGCCATGAGCCATTTTTCAAATATTTAAGGGAAAATGAGAGATTCTATCCTAATTATGGCTGCCTGCTCAAGGTATAGAACATATCAAACTATAAGCACTTCAGATGTTCAGATTCTGATGTGAAATAATTATGGAATTAACCTAGAAAACTTGAACATTTTTCCATTTCAAATGTGGTGGGTTACACAGTGAAGAAATTAGGTAAAAAATCCTGCTGAAGAGTGAATAATAACAATAGAGAGAGAGACTAGAAAGAAAGAATAAAAAATTATGAAAAGAAAAACTAGAAAAATACCAAGGAAGCCTTGAATCATTTCTGGTGCTGAATATATTTGTTCCTAATCTTAAATATATGAATATGTGTCCCAATTCTGTACTTACGAGTTTCATGAATTGTGTCCATGTGATTATATGACTCAGTGTATTTGCGACTTAGGTTTAGCATCCTGGGTGTACATATCTATTTATGTAAATGATGTATAACAAAATGAGAACTGATCAGAGTTAACTTTGGTTGCTCCTTTCTTGATGCAGACCCCCACCTCATTCTCTCCTCCAGTATCCCAAAAGAAAAGACAAAGTGCTTTACGTCAGAGGATAGTGCCTTCACTCACTGTTGCCTTTTATGAAGCTGCTCCCTATCCCCAAAGGACAAACTTTCCAGAACTCACAGTTCATTATTTGGATACTAACATTAAAATGCTTCATCCTAATTACAATAAGATAAGCATTATTTATAAGAAAATTCTGTGAGGCATTCAATTAGTCATACATATTGATTACATTCCAACTCTATGACAGGAAGAACATAAACAAGGCATCCTGACCTACTTCTAAACATCTATAAGCATTAACTTTAAGGGACCAGACTTACCAGAACAACCAGTCAGATTTGGGCTAATTATTCCATTTCTTTCTTCTTTTGGTAGCTGTTACTCTATTCTTTGGGTTTCCTCACTCTCAATCTGACTGTAGATGCATTATGTTTTAAGATCATGAGGTCAAGAGATCGAGACCATCTGGTGAACATGGCGAAACCCATCTCTACTAAAAATACAAAAATTAGCCGGGTGTGTTGGTGCGTGCTTGTTGCCCCAGCTACTCGGGAGGCTGAGGTGGAAGAATCACTTGAACCTGGAGCCGCAGGTTTCAGTGAACCGATATTGTGCCGCTGCACTCCAGCCTGGTGACGGAGCAAGACTCTGTCTCAAAAAAAAAAAGAAAAATACAAAGGCCCTTCTAATTTCAAGTACTTTAACACTAAGGCCTATAATAATGATAGTATTTAAAATAGTAAAGATAAAAAAGAGATTAAAATTTAACAAATAATTGAAAGATTACAATACTTATGGTCCGTAGCCTAGGGTCCTGGACAACCTTACTGAAGTGATGCCTGGAAGCATCCTTGGCATGACTTTTCTATTTTGTTTTGAACAGAAGAACTTAAAAAAACTCTCTTCTTTGGGAGAAGTGGGCCTCATGATTTGGAATGGCCAAAAAAGTGAACACAACTAGCAACATCAGACATCCACCTGTTTCATGGCAATAATTTTCACGTCTAAGAAACTATTGACCAAGGTACATACATTCAGGTGGATTTATTGCTCCAATCCTATATGACAGTGATTTTTTAATTGTTTTTTCCTTTTCACAGCATAAGTTTTTTCCTAAATAAAATATGTTGATGCATTTTAATATATAAAATTGATAAATTCAGAATTATTTTTGAAATCTGAATAGATTCTCAAGACCTCCTTGACTTTCCCTCAAAACAACTTTGTTCCATAGAATATTTTTTTTCTGTGACAGAATTTCACACTCTCACAGGCTGAAGTGCAGTGGTGTGATCTTGGCTCACTGCAACTTGTGCTTCCCACGTTCAAATGATTGTTTTGCCTCAACCTCCCAAGTAGCTGAGATTACAGGCACGTGCCACCAGGCCCAGCTAATTTTTTTTTTATTATTATTTTTAGCAGAGACAGGGTCTCACTATGTTGCTAGGGCTGGTTTTGAACTCCTGGATTCAAGTCATCCACCTACCTCAACATCCCAAAACCATTTCATAGAATTGTAAGGCTTCATAGAACACAGCTGAAAAGTACAGCCTTATGACACTTCACCAACAATCTTCTCTAAAAATGTAATTGGGTTTTATTATTTTAAAATACAGTCTTAAAAATAATCTGTGCTCATTGTAGTAATTTTAAAAAGCACAGAAAAGCATTTTAACCCTTTCCCATTTGCCCCGAGAATACTCACTGTCAGCATTTACCCTGAGATAACTTTGTCATGAAATCTCTCTCTTTGTCCGGGCGCCGTGGCTCACGGCTGTAATCCCAGCACTTTGGAAGGCCGAGGCGGGTGGATCACGAGGTCAAGAGATTGAGACCATCCTGGTCAACATGGTGAAACCCCGTCTCTACTAAAAACACAAAAAATCAGCTGGGCATGGTGGCGCGTGCCTGTAATCCCAGCTACTCAGGAGGCTGAGGCAGGAGAATTGCCTGAACCCAGGAGGCGGAGGTTGCGGTGAGCCGAGATCGCGCCATTGCACTCCAGCCTGGGTAACAAGAACGAAACTCTGTCTCAAAAAAAAAAAAAAAAAAAAAAAAAAAAAAAAAAAAAAAAAAAAAAAAAAAAAAAAAAAAAAATTAATATAAAAAAAAAAAAAAAAAAAAAAAAAAAAAGAAATATCTCTCTTTTATTATTTCCACATCACTTGAGTATATCAAAGTTGGAAACAAAAAAACATAGCATTCTGGATTTAGTTGTGGTATTTCCACTTACAAAATATAGTAATTCTTATCTCTGAAAATGTCAAATCCTAGGAAATGTAGCATTCCTATGTGTGATGTTAATATCATTCTCGAACAGTTGTTGGCCAAAGATTCATTTGATGAATCTGATATTTCTGAAATAGACCACTCTAATGATTCAGATGATTCTGATGTTACTTCTGTTTAGAAATAACTACAAGAACAGTTTTTATATTTTATTTTCACATTGAAAATGAGTCATATTTGCTTCAGCCTCAAAGAGCATGTTTATATAAAATTCAATGAGCACGGGCAGTGAGCTGCACTTTTTTTCCTAAATGGGAAAAAGGTTAAAAAAAAGGAAGAAAAATAGCCATTATCCTACCACTCAGACATGTAACCACTGTTAACTTTTGCGTATATATTTCCAGTCTTCAGTTTTTAAGAGTAACTCCTACTCATCTCTCTCACTTGAAGAATTTGTGTTATAACCAGAACAAAGCCTAATATAGTGCAAAGAAAATGTCCTTTTGAATCAGATAGTTCTGCATTTAAATGATTCTGAGGATAAGGTACTTAACTTCGGTGAGCTTTGGTTATTCTGCCCACCACCCCTTGCCCTTTATTTTTTAATTACATATAATAAAACCTCTATTGCAATTCTCATGGAGATTACATAAGTATATATGTGAAGTACCTTGGACAGCACTGACAGAGTAACAAATAAATAAAGCTTCTACGTGAAAATAATGGGATATCAGAAAGTCAACAGGTGGTTGAAAACATTTTTGAATGGAGAGAAAATTTGGGTTGAGAAGCATTCCTTTGCATCCTCTAAAGTCACATAATTTGAATCATTTCCGTTACTTACGTATACAGATAGGTGTGTGCTATCCCCTTGCCTCTCAATGAAAAATGATGAATGCAAATCCACATAAATTTTTATGCTCTGTGTGCTCTCCAGTGTTTGTGCAGTTCATGAGTATGGATACTACAAAAAGTGCAGTGGTTAATAGATCAAATTCTAGCCTTTCTACTTAACTTTCTAAGCCTCAGTAGCCTCCTATAAAGTAAAGATAATATACGTAAAGTATTTGGGATGTTGCCAGGTATATAGAAAGTGTCGAATGATTCTAAGTGATCATTATCAAAATTATTTGAAATTTAATATAAACTCAATGCCATTGTTTGAGTGTTTGCCCCTTCTACAACTCAAGTTGAAATTTAATTGCCAGTGTAAATAGTATTAAGAATTGAGATATTTAAGAGGTGTCTTGGCCATGAGGGCTCCACCCTCATGAATGGACTAATGCTATTATCATGAATGTGTGTTTGCCTTCTCTTGCTTTCTCTCTCTTTGATCTTATATCATGTGATGCCTTCCACCATGTTATGATGAGCAAAAATGTCCTTGCTAGATATGGGCACTTTGATATTTAAATATCCAGCCTCCAGAATTAAGACCCAATAAATTTCTGTTCATTATAAATTACCCAGTCTGTGATATTCTGTTACAGCAGCACAAAACGGACTGAGACACTCACTAATGGGAAAGGATTGTGAAATGTACACTTAGCACTTAAAGTCATTTGATATTTTAATAAATATTGCATTGTATTGGTACTGTAGGTTTTAATGATGATATTTTACGACTAAAAAGACATCAAGAGGTGAAAACTAGCCAAAGGAACCGCAACTTATATCACAAGAACAACAAACGTCAACCTGGAAACTACAAACTAGTTTATCTTTCCCTTGCTAATAAGATTAAAGGGCATGCTCGGCTGGGCGTGGTAGCTCATGCCTGTAATCCCGGCACTTTGAGAGGCCAAGCCAGGCAGATCACTTGTGGTTGGAAGTTCGAGACCAGCCTGGTCAACATAGTGAAACCCCTTCTCTACTAAAAATACAAAAATTAGCAAGGCATGGTGGTAGGTGCCTATAATCCCAGCTACTCTGGAGGCTGAGGCAGGAGAATAACTTGAACCGAGGAGGCAGAGTTTGCAGTGAGCCGAGATCATGCCATGGCACTCCAGTCTGGGAGACAGAGTGAGACTACATCCAAAAAAAGATTAAAGGGGCATGCTAAATTGAGAATTAATTAACCAGGTAGAAGAAAATAATTCAAAAAAGGAACCTTTTCTTAAGGTATCAAATGGCCTTCCAAGTTAAACCTAAGATCTCTTCCACCTGACAATTATTCAGTCATTTTGACTAAGAAATGCTTTTGAGATGCAGTATAAATTTTCAGGATATACACAGGGGAAAAAAATGCTATACTGAGAACCTATAAACTCTGGAGTTACACCAAGATGTAGCCTGGAAATATTCCTTCTGCAAACTGTAAGGATTTAATCAACCACCACTCTCTCTGTATATGTATGTGAGTCATGGTTAGCAGAAATGTTCATAGTAATGACCCAAAGCATCTAAAGCTGAGAAGAAGGTACTCATAACATCTAGGGCAGACAGAACTTGGAAAATCTTTGCCTATCCTGATTTACTAGGCTGACTTCCGAATCTTTAGTATATGGAATAATTCTTGGATGTGTTTCAATACATAACCTAAAAACGGCAGGGGGCTAATTTACTCTAACAGTTGTCAATATGTTATTCAGAAACGCTAAATCTTTCATGTGAATAAAAATCACAAGGGAAACCAGTTAAAATGTGTATTTCTGGGGTACATCCCAGACTTTTATTTCTCTTTTATTGGTGTATAACAATTTTCAAATTTATTAGGTATGTGTGAATGTTAAATGCATATAGAATGTGTAATGATCAAGTCAGTGATTTGGTTTGGATGTACCTCCCCTCCAAATCTCATATTGAAATGTGATTCCCAATGTTGGAGGTGGGGCCTGGTTGGAGGTGAGTGGATCACGGGGGCAGATCCCTCTTGAATGAATATTTTTGGTCATAAGTGAGTTTTTGCTCAGTTAGCTCACATGAGATCTGGTTGTTTAAAAGTCTGAAACCCCCCACCCCTGCTCACTCCCTTGCTCCCATTCTCACAATATGAGACATATGCTCCCCCTTAACTTTCCGCCATGATTGTGTTCTCTGGGGCCCTTGCTGGAAAAAATGATGGCACCATGTTTCTTGTACTGTGTGCAGAACTATGAGTCAATAAAACCTCTTTTCTTTGTAAATTACCCCATCTCATATATTTATAGCAACAGAAAAATGTCCTAACACAGAATATTTAATGTATCAATCACCTTAAGTGTTTATCAATTTTATTTGTTGGTATCATTTTAAGTTCTCTCTTCCAGTTACTTTGAAATATACATAATATTGTTCAGTATAGTCACTCTATTCTTACATCAAACAGTTTATTTCTTCTATCCAACACTTTGCACCTATAACGAACCCCTTCATTTCCTCTCCCCAAACCACTCTTCCCAGTATCTTGTATCTAACACTCTATTCTGTATGTTCATGAGATCAAGTATTTTAGGTAAAAAGCTGAAGTGAAAACATATGGTATTTGTTTTTCTGTGCCTGGCTTATTTCACTTGATATAATGACCTCCAGTTCCATCCATATTTCTATAAATCACATAATTTTATTATTTTATGGCAGAATAGTATTTGATTGTATATTTAAAGCATACTTTCTTTATCTATTTGTCCACCAATGTTCATGTAGACTGGTTTCGTATCTTCAATATTGTGAATAGTGAAACACGGGAATGCAAGTATCCCTTTCGTATACTGATTTCTTTTCCTATGGATAGATACTCAGTAGTGGGGTTGCTGTATTGTATAGGAATTTTATGCGTTTTTTTGAGATATCTCCATACTATTTCCCCACCGGTTGTACTAATTTACATTTTCACCAGCAGTGTTGATTGTTTTGCAATGCAGAAGGTTTTTAGTATAAATAAGTTCCATTTGTCTATTTTTGTTTTTGTTTTCTGTGCTTTTCAAGCCTTAGCTGGAAAATATTTGCTGGCATCAACATCCAAAAAAGTTTCTCATTTTCATTTAGTAGTTTTATACTTTGGGGTCTTATATTTAAGTCTTTTTTTTAGCATAAAAATTGATTTTTTTTGGTAATTCTTACTACTCTCTACCAACAAAGCCACCACTGAAAATCCACCATTAATCAGTGAATATTCTTTTAAACTTTTTAAATACACACACACATAATTTAAACAAATGATGTCATGGGGGATTTCCATATGATTAACTCTACATCTATCTCATACTTCCCTCATTTCGTTTCTTTTTCATTATACTTTAAGTTCTGGGGTACATGTGCAGATCGTGCAGGTTTGTTACATAGGTATACACCTGCCATGGTGGTTTGCTGCATCCATCCCCCGTTATCTACATTAGCTATTTCTCCTAATGTCCCTCCCCAATTCCCCCACCCTCTGCTATTCCTCCGCTAGCTTCCCCACCACCCACTCAGCAGGCCCCGGTGTGTGATGTTCCTCTCCCTGTGTTCATGTGTTCTCATTGTTCAACACCTACTTATGAGTGAGAACATGCAGTGTTTGATTTCTGTTCTTGTATTTAAGTCTTTAATCCATCTTAAGTTGATTTTTCTATAGGCAGGGAAATAGGCATCCAGTTTCATTTTCTGCATATGTTTATGCAGATTTCCCAGCATCATTTATTGAAGAGGATGTTTTTTCCTCCAATGTATGCTCTTGGTGGCTTTGATGAAGATTAATGGGCTATAAATGTGTGGATTTATTTCTGGATTCTCTCTTTGTTCCATTAATCTATGTGTGTGTTTTTATATCATTACCAAGCTGTTTTGGTTACTATAATCTTGTAATCTACTTTGAAGTCAAGTAACATGATGTCTCCATCTTTATTATTTTTGTAAATTTCTACTTTTATTTTAGCTTCAGGAGGTGCATGTGCAGATTTGTTACATAGGTATATTGTATGATGATGCTGAGCTTTCAAATACAAACGATCCTATCACACAGGTAGTCGGCATAATAACCAACAGTTTTCCAGCCTTTTTACTCCTTCCTCCTTCCCCTTTTAGGTAGTCTTCAGTGTCTATTGTTGCTTTCTTTATGTCAATGAGTACCCCATGTTTCACTCGCACTTGTAAGTGATAGAATGTTGTTATTTGTTGTTGTTAATTTGCTTAGGATAATGGTATATAGCGGCATCCATGTTGCTGCAAAGAACATTATTTTATTCTTCTTTGTAATTGTGTAATATTCCACAGTGTATTTATGCCACATTTTCATTGTCCAATCAACCATTGATGGGCACCTGGATTGATTCCATGTCTTTGGTATGGTGAATAGCATTGCAGTGAACATACGAGTCTATGTGTCTTTTTGGCAGAACAATTTGTATTCTTTTGGATGTATACCCAGTAATGGGATTGGGAGGTCAAATATTAGTTCCGTTTTAAGTTCTTTGACAAATCTCCTAACTTTTTATCCTAGTGGCTGGACTAATTTACATTCCCACCAACAGTAGTTTAAGCATTCTTTCTTCTCCACAGCTTCATCAGCTAAGACTCATATAGAACAAAAAAGAAGTCCAAATGGCCAGAGCAATCTTAAGCAAAAAGTACAAAGTTGGAAGCATCACATCACCTATCTTCAAACTATGCAATAACTCTGTAGTAACCAAAACAGCACAGTACTGGTTCAAAAATAGGCACATAAACCAATGGAAGAGAATAAAGAACCCAAAGATAAAGATGCACAACTACAAACATCATATCTTCGAGAAAGTTGACAAAAATAAGCAATGTAAGCAATCGGAAAAGGACTCTCTATTTGATAAATGGTGCTGGGATAGCTAGCTAGCCATGTGCAAAAGAATGAAACTAGACCCCTGCCTTTCTCCATATAAAAAGTTAACTTAATGTAGATAAAGATTTAATACAAGACGTCAAACACTAAGAATGCCAGAAGAAAACCTAGGAAACATCATTCTTGACATTGACCTGGGGAAAGAATTTATGATTATGTCTCAAAAGCAATTGCAACAGAAAAGAAAATTAACAAGTGGGAACTAATTAAACTAAAGAGCTTCTGCAAAGCAAAATAAACTGTGAATAGAGTAAACAGACAATCTACGGAATGGAAGAAAGTATTTGCAAACTACACACTCAGCAAAGGCCTAATACCTACAATCTATAAGGAACTTAAACAAGCAAAAAACAAATAACCTTTTTGAAAAATGGAAAAGAAAACAATCCCACACATTTGTTAAAAGAAGATATTAGAGTGGTCAACGAACATATGAAAATGTCCATCATCATGAATAATCGTAGAAATTAAAATCAAAGCCATAATGAGATACCATCTTACACTAATCAGAATGGCTGTCATTAAAAGTCAGATTTCTTATTTTTTTCTCAGGATTGCTTTGGTTACTTGGGTTCTTTTTGGGTCCATACAAATTTTAGGATTGTTGTTTCTATTTCTATAAAAAATGACATTGGTATTTTGATAGAGGTTGCATTGATTCTGTATAATGCTTGGAAAATATGGTCACTTTAATGATATTAATTCTTCTGATTCATAAGCCTGGGATGTTTTTTCATTTTTGTGTGTCATCCATGATTATTTCATTAATGTTTTGTAATAATTCTTAAGAAGATCTTTTGCCGCCTTTGATAAACTTATTCCTAGGTATTTTATGTTTTGGTAGCTATTATAAATGGGATTGGCCCCTTGATTTCTTTTTCAGCGATTTCATTATTGATGTATAGAAAATCTACTGATTTTTCTATGTTAATTTTACATCTTGCAACTTTACTGAATTTATCATTTCTAAGGGATTATTTTTGAAGGAGTGCTGTTTTTTCTAGATACGTCATCTTGCTGCCTGCAAAGAGAAACAAGATGATTTTCTCCGTTCCAATTTGGACGCTTTTTTTTTTTTTTTTTGGCTTCCAATATTATGTTCAATAGTAGCAGTGAAAGTGGAGTTCCTTGTCTGTTCCAGTTTTTAGAGAAAAGCCTTTCAATTTTTCCCCATTCAGTATAATGTTAGCTGTGGGTTTGTTGTATACAGCCTTTATTATTTTTAGATATGTTCCTTCTATCCTTAGTTTGCTGAGAAATTTTATGAAGGGTTGTTTTATTTGGTCAAATGGTTTTTCTGCCTCTATTGAAGTAATCATATGTTTTATCCTTCATTCCACTGATGTCATGTATCCCACTTATTAATTTACATATGTTGAACCATCATTGTATCCCTGGAATAAATCCCACTTTATCATCCCATATTATCTTCTTGATGTGCTGTTGTGTTTGATTTGCTAGTATTTTGTTGAGGATTTTTGTATCTATGTTTACCAAACATATTGGCCTTTGGTTTTTTGATGTTGTTTCTTTCATTTTGTGTCCTTGTCTGGTTTTGGTATCAGGATAATGCCAGCCTCAGAATGAATAGGTAGAAATCTGCTCCTCTTGAAATTTTTTGAGTAGCTGAAGGAAGATTGCTAATAGCTTTTTTTTTATATGTTTGGTAGAATTTGGCTGTGAATCTATCTGTATCTGGGTTTCTCTTTGTTGACAGACATATTTTTACCAATTCAGTAATGGTACCTGGTATTGATCTGTTGAGGTTTTCTATTTCTTCCTGATTCAACAATGGTACATTGTATGTTTCTGGAAATATATTTATTTCTTTTAGGTTTTTCAGTTTATTAGCATATAGTTCTTCATAATGGTCTCTGATGATCTTTTGTATTTCTGTGGTATCTGAATTTTGTGGTATCAGTCTTAATGATTCCATTTTCATTTCTGATTTTGTTTATTTGCATCTTCTCTCTTCTTTCCTTGCTTAGTCCACTTAGTGGTGATATTATGCTTAGCATTTTGAAGAACCAACTTTTTTGTTTCATTGACATTTTATATTTTTAAGCCTCTGTTTGGTTTACTTTTAATCTTGTCTTTATTATTTATTTTCTTCTGCTGGTTTTGGGTTTGGTGTGTTCTTGTATTTCTAGTTCCTTAATGTGCACCATTAGATTGTTTATTTGAAACTCTTTTTAAAGTAAGTGTTTATTGCTATAAACTCCCTTCTTAACAATGCTTTTGCAGTGTCCTACAGATTTTAGCATGTTGTATTTCTTTTTTCATTTGTTTCATAAAAGTTTTGATTTTCATCTTAGTTTCCTCATTGGCCCAAATGATTGTTTGGAGCATATTGTTTAATTTCATATATTTGTATAGTTTCCAAAGTTCCCTTTTGTATTGATTTCTGGTTTTATTTCATAGTGATACAAAAAGATACTTTAAATGGTTTTTTGCTTTAAAAATTGGTTGAGATTCATTTTACCGCCCTACATGGTCTATCATGGAGAATGTCCATGTGCTGTTGGAAAGAATGTATACTCTGTAAGTGTTGGGTAGAATGTTTTGTAAAGGTCTGTTAAGTCCATTTGGTCTAAAAATCAGTTTAATTTTTTCCAATGTTTCTTTGTTAATTTTCTGTACAGATGATCTATCTAATGTTGAGAGTGGGACGTTGAAGTCCCCAAATAATGTTGCAGTCTATTTCCTTATTTAGACCTGATATTTGTTTTGTGAATCTGGGGGCTCGGATGTTGGGTACATATATATTTAGAATTGTCATATATTTTCACTAGATTGATTCCTTTATCACAATTTAATGACAATTCTGTTTATTTGTACTGGTTTTAACATAAAGTCTGTTTATCTAATATTAATAGAGCTACTCCTGCTCACTTCTGGCTTCCACTTGTGTGGAATATCTTTTCTCTTCCCTTTACTTTCACTCTATATGTGTCTTTACAAGTGAGATTAGATTTCTGTAGGTGGTGTGAAGTGGGATTGTGCTTTTTGGGTTTTTTAAAAATTCAGCCAATCTACATATTTTAAGTAAAGCATTTAATCCATTTACACTTGAGGTTATTATTAATATGTGAGATATTTTCCTATTGCCAGTTGTTTTCCAATTGTTTTGTATAGTCTTTATTATTTCTTTTTTTTTTTTTTAATTTATTGTCCTTTTGGTTTTCTAAAATTTTGTAGTAGTACCATTTGGATCTTTTTTATTCTTCATTCGTATGTTTGCTTTACCAGTGAGTTTTATATTTTCATTTGTTTTCCTAATGGCAAATGTGTTCCTTTCTCTTCCAAGTTTAGAATTCCCTTGATCATTTCTTTTAAGACAAGTTCAGTGGTAATAAACTCCCTCAGAATTTGGTTGTGTTGGACAGACTATTTCTCCTTTATTTATGTAGAATAATTTTGCTGAACATAGTATTTTTGAGTGGCGTTTTTTTCTATTTCAGCACTTTAAATATATCATACCATTCTCTTCTGGCCTGTACGTTTTCTGCTGAGTTGTCTGCTGTTAGTCTGATAGGGGCTTCTTTATTAATGACTAGATGATTTTTTCTTGCTGTTTTTATAATTTCCCTTGTCATTGACTTTAGACAGTTTGACTGTAATATGCCATGGAGCAGACCTTTCTGCATTATCTATGTTTAGAGATCACTAGCCTGCCTGAATCTGGTGTCGAATATCTTGCTAGACTTGAACAGTTTTTATCCATTATCTCATCAAATAGGGTTTTCAACTCTTCTTTTGTTCTCTCATTGTCTTGTGCAATTTCAATAATTAATGTATTTGTTCACTTTATGGTGTCCCATGCATCACAAAAGTTTTGATCATTCTTTTTTATTCTTTTTTTATTTATTTCTGTCTGACTTGGTTATTTCAAATGACTCGTCTTCCAGTTCTGAAATTATTTTTTCTGCTTGATTTAGTCTATTTTTGAAGGTTAGGAGGGTATTATCTATTTAATTCAAAGATGTCTTCATTTTCAGGATTTTTAGAATAACCCCAACTAAGAACTGGACATGATAAAAGATGAGGGAAACAAACATTAAAAAAGAAGAAGAAGAAGAAGAAAGAACTAGCTTACTGCATTTCTTCTATTCCTTTATCTATTTTCATATTAATTTAATTTTTATGGGCTAGGAACCATATCACAGAATTGTAACTAAATTCAGTATTGCCAAAAGACATATATATGATAGTAAATTAAAGGAGGAAAGGGATAAACACAACACTTTCTGCTTTACTAGTATCTCCTAAATAATCATTAAATTATATCCCATGTGTCTCTGAATTTGTGCAGTGAACATCAGTTGTCTTTTACAATGATATAATCTTGGCTCACTGCAACCTCAGCCTCCCAGGTTCAAACAATTCTCTTGCTTTAGCCTCCCAAGTAGCTGGGATTACAGGTGCCCGCCACCACGCCCAGCTATTCTTTTGTATTTTTAGTAGCCACTGTGTTTCACCATGTTGGCCAGGCTGGTCTTGAACTCCTGACCTCATGATCCACCTGCCTCGGCCTCCCAAAGTGCTGGAATTACAGGTGTGAGATCCCACGCCCAGCCTCAATTATCTTTTTTTCCGCTTTTGATGCTTTCTAATCTAAATGGTAACATTTTAAGATATTATTTTTGGTATATGAATATGCAACTAATATTTATTAATATTTTAGCCACTCAGTGAAAAAGCTGCAAGATAGAAATAACTGAATTTCATCTGACTGTATTAAGAGCTAGTTTGACAGTAGCTAGGGGCAAAGCTGTAAAGTGTAGCAGAAATCGTCAAGTATCCTAGTCATCATTGATATAAGATTCACACACCACCTTTCAAATGTTATTATCATTCTTTCTAATGTATTGCTTCTTCCTCCTTTATATAAAGCAGTTTCTCTATATGTACTTGTGGGGAACGCTCCTGTGAGAGGCCCCTCTAATGTGTAGGCCTCACCAGATGGTGAGCTTGAGCCCAAACACAGTTTCCTGCTGGAGGCAGTCGAGCTATGGGAAAGAAGGAACTGAGAAATGACTGATGTTGCAAAAGTTTCTACTCTGACTGCAATGACACTTGGGCAAGGGCCGTGTGGTTTTGTCAGACATTATGTCTCCACTAGGCCTCTGCATGACCTTTACGACTTCGTTTCTCAAGAAGCTTAACCTTATCCGCATGACTGCCTTGAACCCTAGATAATGACTTTATGGCTTAGCTTGTGACTCTTAGGTATTGTTATTTACAAAAGTGTGTTTTGGTAAAAACAGATAAAGCATACCACCTGCCCACTTTTATGATCCTTGAATGTCATGCTTAAGATGGTTTTCGTGATCTTATATTTTGTAACTTTCCATTGTTGATTGTGTAAACACCTAAACACCTATGATCTTAAGGTATATATTGAGACCCTGGACAAAAATAAATTCGCTGTTTAGGCATTGCCTTTTCAGTCCTCCAGACCCCAGCTTTACTGTCTCTCTTTATTTCTGTGCACTCCCTCTTTCAGGTCGGGACCCTCTTGCTGGCCAAGACTCCCCGGCAGATCTTCCGTCACCCACATGTACTTATGTTTTTTTAAAATATACATATATACCTTGAAACATTATCATTCATCTACATGAGCAAGATTGAAAAACATTGGAGTGGTTCATGTAAAATTTCTGAATTGATGATGTCAGAAAAATTCATACTTTCTAACTTGACATTTTTCAATACAAATATGACATTGACAATAGACTGCCATACATTATATTTGTTTATATAGCAGAATATGCCCTTTAGAATCTCACAAACAAGTTCAAAGACTGTTTGTCACCTACTAGCCGTATATCCCTGGGCAACTTACTTAAACTTAGGAAAGGTAATGTCTGTAAAACAATTTGCACATTGCCTAGCAAGTAGTGAATGCTCAATAAGCAGTCGTTTTTAAAATTATGTAAAGATCATATATGACAATGATTAACAATTACTTTATCAATAAAATGATTTGTAAATATGTGTGACTTTAATATTTTTTACACCAAATTTTAAAAAATTCTGAAGGCAGTAAAAGAACTTTATATTATTTTCAGAATAGCTAGTCATGAATTCAGACATTATTGCCTCAAGGGCTAAATCTCATTTGAATCAGATAGTTTAAATGATTAAAATTAAGTCATTCCTGTTATAGTTAGAAATAGAATAAATCATTTGAAGCACTGACTTCTCCTTTAAAAAGCACTAACATCAAATGGGTCTCATTATTTCCTTTTTCAAATGAACTAACCCATTTTTTCCCTTTGAAATGCATTTTCTCACTTTGTTTTAGAAAAAATATAGAACATTAAAATTTAAGAAAATATTAAAGATTGGAGATAGAACATGTCATAAAGTCAAACATTGCACAGAAAATTTTCAAAATAATCATGGTATCAATTTGTTTAATATATTTTTTTTTAACTCCAAATTTTTTTCTGTATCTTTTAATAGAAACAGGGTTTCACCATGTTAGCCAGGCTGGTCTTGAACTCTTGACCTCAGGTGATCCGCCCACCTTGGCCTCCCAAAGTGCTGGGATTACAGGCATGAGCCACCACACCCAGCCAACAACTCCAAAATACTTTTAATATAGCATGTAACTTGCATACTTCTTTGATGTGCTTTTGGCAGTTGCATGTATGGAATAAAATATTTTTTCTAATAAAAAATCTGGTTCATATCTAATTCACCTGTCTTATCTACATATACATCATCATTCAATTGGTATGACTATATTAATATAAATCCTCATTCAAAACCCCTCACCCAAAGAAAATATTGCTATGAACACATATCTATGTTTCATTTTTAAATATTATTCCTAAGTCAAACCTATTTGAAAATACAGTATGTAGAAAACAATATACCAAATGTTACATGGCATAAGGCTGACTAAGGCATTATGGTGTGGTAAAAAAATAATTGTGTACAAAATCTGATATTCTTCTTTCAAATCCTGGCTCTTACCATTTACGTGAGTGTATAACTTTGAACAAGTTGATTAGCCTCTCAATTTTTATATAATGTCTTTTGTAAGTAATGATTAGTAAAAAATAATTTGATTTTAGAAGGTAAAACAATGAATGGCAAATGTAGAATACATACATATGTAATTAAGCCTCAGATAAAGCTGAAACAAGATATCTCAAAGCTTTGCAACTGCTTTCCACTGGTTAGAAAGCTCAGATGTTGGTAAGGGGCCTGATGGAATGACATCAGAATGTCTTTCTATAATCTGTTTGATTTCAGAATGGGATTGTCATGGACAAAGAAAATTTCATAACTTCCCATTATCATACAACCCCAAATACTCAGAATTAGTTGTGATAAAGTATAATTATTCCTTTTTCTATCTAATATGAGCTTTTCTGCACCTGCAGAAACATGAGTTCTTCAAAGAGGCAATGTTCTATCAAAGACATGAGCAATTTATGCACAATTGGCAGAAATGGTTAAATAACGAAACTATATAAAGCTCCTAAAATTAAAGAAACAAATATTTTACAGTTATTATTTACTTAGATTAGGTCAAAACTTAATTCAGATCACAGAAGCAAGAAACTATATACCCCAACAAAGCAAGACACTATATACCCTAACAATTATGCAATATGTTCCTAAAGTATACATATAAATTTTCGAGAAATATGGGTAATAATTTTATCAATGTTTATTTCTGTGCTATATTATTGGGAGTTTGGAATAAGTGTGAAAAGAAATTTTTCTTCAGTATTATTTTTGTTTTGTTCTTCCTTTTTCTTTCCTTCTTTCTTTTTGAGCTTATTTTACTATCTTTACTTAAAACGTAGTTCATAGAAGTGAAAATTTAGTGGAAAAGGAAGGATAATTCATTACTAAGTTTGAAAATAATTATCCTTTCTTTATAGGAATGTATAATATTAGATCTCTAGATTACACAAAATGGAAGAAAAGGGAAATTCTATATAGATTAAAAACTTGACCATGCAAAACAAAATCTTCAACTCACTTGAAAATTATGTAGAAAAATACTTTATGGTCTCTGGATAGAAGATAGTTCCTATAAGAAGACTGAAAAAGCACAAATTATAAAGGAAAATGTAGTTATGAACTACATAAACATTCAAAATATTATGAAAGCAAAAATAAAACAAAAATACAGTTAAAATGTTTCCATTTCTAGCTGTGATAGAGTAATGAGGACTAAACTTACTAGTTAACCAAAAAAA
>NW_016107469.1:4363652-4376054 GCF_001604975.1 Cebus imitator
AAAATAAAAATAAACTAAATGCTGTATTTAAAATAGTTTTCCATTTGGTCAGACGCAGCACAGGACTGTCATGCCCCTCAGTAACCGGCAACTAATGAGGACACCATTATCACTGCCTACCTTTCTGCGTAGAGGCAGCACATTCCAGACCACAGCTCAAGGAGTAAGAACCCACACAGAGCCTTGTCATGTTGAGTTGAGGAGACAGAGGAGAGAATTAATGGTATTTGCACTGGCTTCAGTCTGTGACTACAGGAAGAAAGGTATACAGAGCAGAAGATCCAGAAATATTTTATATCATTTCAGTCTTCTTAAATTTATCAGGGGTTGCTTCATGACCCAGTATATTATATATCCTTGAAAATGTTCTATGTACGTTTGAGAAAATAAACATTCTACTGTTGTTGAGTGAAATATTCTATACGTGTCTGTTAGGTCTGGTTAGTGCATAATGTTGCTCAGGTCTATTTTCTGCTTTTATAGTAAGCCCATGTTATTTATCCATTATTTAAAGTTAAGGATTAAAATCCCTAAAAATCATTGTTTAATTATCTGTTTCTTCTTTTGATTCAGTCAGTTTTTCTTCACAGAATTTGAGATTCCATAAATAGGTGAACTGATATTTGTAATTGTTATATAATCCATAACACTGATTTCATTATTGTACCTTATCCCACTTTATCCCTAGTAACATTTTTTTCTTATTAAGTCTAATTCTTTTGATATAAGCCACTTGTTTTAAAGATGCTTTTCCTACCTTTTCCTTTAAGCTGTTTGCAACTTTGAATTTTATTTCTTGTAGAAATAATATAATGTTATTGTTTTATTTTTTAAATCCAGTCTGAGAATCTTTATCTTATGATTAGAATGTTTAATCTACTCACATTTACCATCATTGTTGATATAGTTAGATTTATGTCTGTCATTTTACCTTTTGTTTCTCTATGCCTCCTTTTTCTTTATATAAAAATCTATTATTCCTTTCTTTTTCATGAAGTGAATATTTTCTAATGTAACAATTCAATTGTTTTAATGGTTTGTTTTACTATATTTTTTAGTTATTTTCATAATAGTGGCTCTACAGCTTACCATGTAAAACTTAATTAAAACTATTTTAGCTTCCAACTAATTTAATTCCACTGAGGTATAGAATTGCTACTCTTAAATAGCTCTATAACTTCTTCCCGCTTTTTGCTGTTATTATACATAGAATACTTATATATAACAGCAAGATATTGCCACAGGTAATTCTATATATAACTTTATATCTATTAAATAATCCGAAAAAGAAAAAGAGTGATTTTTTTTTTTTTTTTTGAGACAGAGTCTCACTCTGTCACCCCGGCTGGAGTGCAGTGGCACGATCTTGGCTCACTGCAACCTCCGCCTCCCAAATTCAAGCACTTCTCTGCCTCAGCCTCTCTAGCAGCTGGGGTTAGAGGCACCCGCCACCATGCCTAGCTAATTTTTGTATTTTTAGTAGAGACTAGGTCTCACCATCTTGCCCAGCCTGGCCTTGGAACTCCTGACCTCGTGATCCATCCACCTCAGCCTCTGAAAGTACTGGGATTATAGGCATGAGCCACCATGCCCAGCCAGAGTATTTAAATATTTATAGTTTGTCATACTTATTATTAAACCTCTGTGGTTTTCTTCATTTTTCCTGGGATTCTGAATTACCATGTGCTGCCATTTTATTACTTCAGTACAAAATTGCCCTCACACACCTCCTTTGTACTATTATTGTACTTCGTACTACTATTGTTAAATATATAACCTTTCTGTATGTCATAGACCCATAACACTATATAAATACTGTATTATACAAGTGCTTCTTAAATCAGTTAAAAGCAGAAACAAAATTCATTTATACGGTCTTTTATAATTACATAATAACTTTTGTGTTCTTTCTTACTGTGAATTCAAATTTCCATCTATAGTCACTTTCTCTCAGCCTGAAAATTTCCTAGTATTTCTTGTAAGGTGCGTCTACTAGCAATGAAATTGGTCAGGGTTTGTTTATCGGGGAATATCTTTATTTCGTGTTTATTTTTGAAGATATATTTTTGTTAAACATTAGATTCTTGGTTGAGAGTTTTTTATTGTCAGTACTTTGAATATGTTATCTCTGCTAAACTAGACTATTTTCTAGTCTCCAAGGTTTCCAGTGAGAAAATGGCTATCAATATTACTAATGTTCCCTTGTATATCATGAATTAATTTTTCTCTTGTTGCTCTTGAATTTTTTTGTCTTTGTCATTACGTATTTTTCACTGCAGTGCATCTGGATGTGGCTCTCTTTGAGTTTAACCTACGTGGAATATGGTAAATTTCATAGCTATGTAGATTAACATTTTAAAAATCAAATTAGGAAAGTTTTCAGCCATTATTTCTTCAAATATTTTTTCTGCTAATTTATCTTTAACTTGTCCTTCTGATATCCCCATAAAGTGTATGTTGGTGTGGTTAAGGGTGTCTCACATTTGTCTGAAACTGTTAAATTATCTCCATTTTTGTCTTTCTCTATTCTTCAGATTATATAATCTCTATAGATTTATTTTCAAGTTTGTGTATTAGTCCTTTCTAACACTACTATAAAGAAATTCCCAAGACTACAAAATTTATAAATAAAAGAGATTTCATTGGCTTACAGTTCTGTAGACTTTACAGAAAGCATGGCGGCATCTACTTGGCTTCTGGAGAGGTCCCAGGAGATTTACAATTATGGCAGAAAGTGGAGAGGAAGCCAGCACTTCACATGGCCAGAAGAAAAGGGTGAGGCAGGGAGGTTCCACACGCGTTTAAATAATCAGATCTGATTAGAACTCACTATTAGGAGAACAGCACTAAGGGAATGATGCTAAACCATTCATGAGAAACTGCCTTCATAATCCAATCACCTCCCACCAGGTGCCACCTTTAACATTAGGGATTATAATTAGACATGAGATTTGGATGGAGACACAAATCCAAACCATATCAGTTTGTTAATTCTTTCTTCTGCCAAGTCTATTGTTGAGACTGTCAAGTGAATTTTTTGTTTCAGTATTTGTGCACTTTAATTCTGCAATTTTTACCTGATTCTGTAATGATTTCTATTTATTGAAATTCTCTATTTGATAAGACATTGTCATTATAGTTTCTGTTATTTATGTATAATTTTCTTTCACTTTTCTTGAAAATTCTAAGTTGTAGGTATGTAATACAGAAATTGTGCTTACTTACTCTCTTTCTCACTGTGTTTCCTCCACCCCCAGGCTTTTTTGCTCCTTGTTCTTTGATTTTTATTAGTTTTGTGATTTGCCTGGGCTGTTTTAGTGAAGTATGTTACCATGTAGTCTGCAGCCTTTCTTTTTTCACCTTAGAGGTCACAGCCTTGGGCATGTGTACAGTCACTCTGAGATGGTGGTTGTCTTAGCAGGGCTCTGCTCAATTGCCTCTTTTTCTGGTCTCTATATTAAGCTGTCTGCCTCAATTGATATACCACCCACTTGTTAGGTTCCTCTCATTACAGGCTGATTGCTCTATTGATTTCGACAATTGTCTTGGTCATAAAATACTCCATCACCTGAACTAAGAGACTAAGGTAATTTTTTTAGAGAATATAAATAAAAAATGTGTACTTGCACATAAAAACTAATGGATATTACGGAGTTGAAATTGCAATTAGTACATTAAAACATTAAAGGGAAATAACAGCAGATTTGAGCTGGCAGAAAAAGAATTGGTCGCCTTGAAGATAAATACTTTCAGCTTATCCCATCTAAGAAACAGAAAGTAAAATGAATAAAGAGAAACTAAACAGATTCTTGGAGTCCATGGGACACCGTCAAGCATAACAACATAAACGTAGTTGGAATAAGAACAAGAGACAGAGAATAGGACAGAGAGAATATTTGAAGAAATCGTGGTCAAAATCTTCTGGAATTTGATGAAATCAATTATTCTACACAGCCGAGAAGCTCAAAGAGCTCCAAAAAGAAAAACAAAAACCCTCAAAGACATTTAAATTTAGACACAAAACCAAACTGTTGAAAGACAAAGAAAGAATATAGAACGTAGCAAGAGAAAAAGAACTCATCACATAAAAAGGTATCCTCAATAAGATTAGCACAGATTTCTTATCAGAGACTTTAGAGACCAGAAGAAATTGAGACGACATAGTCAAAGTCCTGAAAGCCAACAGCAAACCAATAAATCTATATCAAGCAAATTATGTTTTAAAAATAACAGAGACATTAATATATTCCCCACAAAAACCTGAGATAATTTATCAATAGCAAATTCTTTTTAAGAAATGTCAAAGAGAGACCTTCAGTCTGAAATGATGTCATTAAATAGTAACTCAAATTCACGTGGAGAAATAAATAACACTGGTAAGATGACCAAATAGGCTAATAACATTATTTCCTCTATCCTATTGAAACATAATTGCATAACCTAATAATTATATGTCATTTAAACAAACACACAGTGTATAAATATGAAATTGTATGAGAGTAATGAAAAAGAGGGGAGATAATAGGGTTGTGGAGGAGAAATTAAGTTAGTATTAATCAGAACTAGATTGGTATAACTAAATATATTCATTGTAATCCCCTGAGAAACTACTAAGAAAATAACTCAAAAATGGAGTTGAAAAAATGGCAAAAAATTAAAACATTAAAAATGAAAACACCTGTTTAATACAAAAGAAGGCAGTAATGAAGGAAGAGAGAAACAAAAAGACTTAACATGCAGAAAATGACAGCAAATGGTACACTTAAGTCTGAAATGTTTAGTAATGACAGTAAATGTAAATTGAGCATTCTAATTAAAAGGGAGAGATTGGCAGAATGGATAAAAGCAAAAATAATGGTACATTTATATGCTGTCTACACAGATACAATTTAAATTCAAGCAAAACTAGGTTGAAAGTAAATGGATAGGAAAAGAAAGGGCATGTAAACAGTACCCAAAAGATAGCTACAGTATTTACACTAATATCAGACAAAATAAAGTTTAAGATAAAATGTTACCAGAGGCACAAAATGTCATTTTATAGTGGTAGAAAAGTTAATCCATCAAACAATTCTAAACATATGTTTACCTAACACCACAGCCGTGAAATACGTGAGGTGAAACCTTACATAACTGAAGGTAGAAATAAACAATTCAAGAAGAATTGTTGGCGATTCCAATATTCCATTTTGAATAAAAGACAGAACTAGAAAGAAGTTCAACAATGAAATAGAAAATGACGACAACATTCTAAAATACCTAAAACTAACGTATCTATAGAATCCTTGATGCAACAGTGGAGCATGCGCTTTCTACTTAAGTGCATGTCGTGTATTCTACAGAATAGGCCATATATAAAGCCACAAAACAAGTCTTGATAAATTTAAAAGCACTGAAATAATATAAAGGATGTTCTCCAATCACAAAAGATTGGAATTAAAAATAAAGAAGGAAATTTGGGAAAATCGCAAACACCTAAAAATTAAATGGCAAACTACTAAATAACCAATGGGTCCAGGAATAAATTCCAAGATGATGAATGAAAATGAAAAGACAACATACCAATATTTATGAGATGAAACTAAACAGTGCTTTAGAGGGAATATTCATTTCCCAGAGTTACTGTAACAAAATGTCATAAATTGGGTGGTTTAAAACAACAGAATTTATTATCTCCCAGTTACCAAGGCTAGAAGTCAGAAATGAAGGTGCTGGCATAAGAGCTCTTCTTCCGAAACCTGTAAGAGAGTCCTTTCCTTCCTCTTCCTTGCTTCTGGTGGTTTGCTGGAAGTCTTTGGCATTCCTTGGCTTGTAGATACAAAATTTTCTCATCTATTTTCACATGACATTTTCTCTATATGTCTTCCTATAATTTTCATTCTTCATATGTCCATCATTATTTCCTCATCTTATAAGTAAACTAGTCATATTGAATTAAGGCATCTCTAATAATTCTTTCTTTCTTTCTTTTTTTTTNTTTTGAGACGGAGTTTCGCTTTTGTTACCCAGGCTGGAGTGCAATGGCGCGATCTCAGCTCACCACAACCTCCGCCTCCTGGGTACAGGCAATTCTCCTGTCTCAGCCTCCCGAGTAGCTGGGATTACAGGCATGCGCCACCATGCCCAGCTAATTTTCTGTATTTTTAGTCGAGATGGGGTTTCAGGATGAGGCGGGTGGATCACGAGGTCAAGAGATCGAGACCATCCTGGTGAATAATTTAATATTAACTTGATGAAACCTGAAAATTACTTATTTCCAAATAAGATGGAATTTGAAGGCATTAAGGTTTGTGACTTCAAAATATATTTCTGAAGCGAGAAAATTCAACTCACAGATAAGGAAATTTATGGTTTTAATACCTACATTTAAAAAGAATTATCTAAAATCAATAATGTAAACTTCTACCTTAAGAAAATAGAACAAAAATGAACTTTCTCCAGCTTCCTCCCAAAGGAACATAATAATGGTTTAAAAAGAAATAAAGTAGAGAATAGGAAGGTCATAGAAAGAAGCAATAAAACTAATTTTTTTTAACAAGTAAACAATCTTGACAAGCATTTAACTAGATTGGCCAAGAAAAAAGACAGAATACTCAATAAAATCAGGAAAGAAAAGGGTAACATTACCAACAATCTTACCAAAAGAAGAATAATTGAAGAAAATATTATGAACAACTATATTGCAAAAAAAAATAGGTTACTTGATGAAGTGGAAATTTTTATATAAAGACAATAGCTATAGATAATTATTCGAGAGTAAATTGAAAATCTGACTATATACTTTAATAAGTAAAGAGACTGAGTTATTAATAAACATTTTCCACAAAGAACAACCCAGGCCTGGGTGGCTTTATTGGTGAATTGTAACAAATGATTAAAGAAGAACTAATTCAAATTAAAAAAAAAAAAACTTTTTTAAAAATAAAAGAGGATGCAACATAACCCAACTTGTTCTTTTAGGCTAGTATCACCCTGATGCCTAAATCAGACAGAGTTTTATTCAGTTTGGCCTGCTATAAAAATATACCATAGGCTGGGCGGATTAAACCATGGACATTTTTTTTTTCTCACAATTCTGTAGTCTGGGAAGTTTAAGATCAAAGTGACTGTAGATCTTATGTCTAAGAAGAAACCATTTTCTTATTTTCAGATAGCATTCTTCTCATTGTATTTACATAGTGAAGAACAGAGAAACTAGGAGCAGGTGCTCCTGTCTGTTCTTGTAAGGGCAAAAATCTCATTCATGAGGGCTCCACACTCATGAGTGAATTATCTTCTGTCTTGGTTCATTTAGGCTGCTATAACAAAATAACTTACATTTGATAATTTAAGAATGCAGATATGTATTGCTTACAGTTCTGAAGGCTGGGACGTTCAAGTTCCAGGCAATAGCTGATTCAATGCCTTGTCAGAGTTCACTCTCTGCTGTGAAGATGGCACCTTACAGCTTTATCCTAACATGCAAAAGAAGTGAAGATGCTCCATCAGGCCTCTTTTATAAGGGTGCTAATCCCATTCATAAGGGTGGATCTAATCATCTCCCAAAGACCCAACCTGTGAATACTATTGGGAATTAGATTTCAAAATATAAACTTTTGGGGGTGACATATTTAGGCTATAACATTCTGTACCTGATCCCTCAAATTTATTTTCTCCTCACATAAAAAATACATTTATTATATCCCAAGAACTCTGTAAGTCTTAACTCATTCTAGTATCAACTGAAAATCTAAAGTCCAGGGTATCATCTCAATATCATCTAAATTGGATATGAGTGAGACTTAAGGTATCTAACGAGGCAAATGGCTTTCTAACTGTAAATTTGTAAAATCAAACAAGTTTTGTGCCTCCGAAACACAAAGGGATTGGCATAGGATAGACATTCCGATTCTAAAAGGGAGAACTAGTAAAAAGGAAAGGAGTGACAGGCCCTGATCAAGTTCAGAACCCAACAACCAGAGCAAACAACATTAAATTTCAAAACTTGAAAATAATCTTTTTTTGATTTAATGTCTCACCTTCCAGACAGACTTAGGCTAGGGTAAGGTCCTCAAGTGTCCAATAGGCACCGTCATCATGTATTTGATGGGCCCAGCTCTAATGTGTTGGGACTGCATGCCTGCTGCTCTGCCAAGCTATAGTTACATGCTGGTGGCTCTACAAGTGTGGGGTTTCAAGGGTAGCCCTACCTCCATGGCTTCACCAGGTCTTACCCTAGTTGGGGCTGTCTTTGACATCCCCTACCCTTTGACATCCCTGGCTCTGCTGGGCATTTCCCTAGTGGGGGAATTGACCCTAATCTGACCCTGTGGTAGTCTTCTGCCCATTCCCCAAGGATCTCAAGGGTATCCTTTGGAATCTATGTGAAGTTAGCCATGCCTCTACAGCCTGTACACTTTTGCCTGCCTGTGGAAATGACACTCTTTAGACACCACGATGGTTTGCCACCTGTGCCTTGCATAGCAGTGGCCCAAGTCACCCCTGGGTCCATTTGAACCACATATGGGCTTACCAAGGAGTACCACACCAGAACGTTGAGGGCAGAGCCTTGAAATTATTCTGTCCCCAAGACCCTGGAATTCTGGGCCTGGGATGAGCAGGGTAGCGACAAAGTCTCTCAAAAATGCCTTCAGGGTTAGTTTTGCACTGTCTTGAACAGCATTTTCTTTCCTTCTGTCCATCCTAATCTCTTTATTAAATGTTCTCTTGTGTCCAAAAATATTAAAAATAAAATTTTTAAAAAGTTAATTTGGTTACTTCATTAGTGTCCTCACTTAAACATGTTTACTGATTTTTTTACAGACTGAGAATTTTCCAAATCTTTAAGTTCTGCTTCCTTTTTGATTATAAATACCATCCTTAAATTGTTTCTCTCTTTTTGCATTTTACTATAGTCAAGAAAAACCACGCCATGCCTTCAACACTTTGCTTAGATAATTCTTTGACTAAACATCTTACATCATTGCTCAAAAGTTTCTCCTTCCACAAAACAATAAGACATGAACACAATTTATCAGTTTATTACCACTTTATAACAAGGAAGATCTTTCTTCCAGTTTCCAATAATATGTTCCTCACTTTCATCTGAGATCTCATTAGAATGGCTTTTATTGTCCATATTTCAACCAACATTCAGATCATGATCAGTTAGGTAATTGCTAAAAAACAAAAAATTGAGGCTTTCTCTACAGCCCTCCTCTTCTGAAACCTGGCTAGATTACCCTTAATGCTCAATTAATGGCAATGTAGGCTTTTTCTAGCATACTGCTACACATTCTTCCAGCCTCTACCTGTTACACAGTTTCAAAGCTGCTTCTACGTTTTAGGTATTTGTTACAGCAGCATCTCCCTTCTTGATACACATTTCTGTCTAGTGTCTTCAGGTACCCTACACTCAGTAACCTATAAATGAAAGAAATGTATTACTTACAGTTCTGGAAGCTTGGAAGTTCAAGATTAAGGGGTTAGCAGATTTAGTGGCTCGTAAGGACTAGCTATCTGCTTCAAAGATGGCACCTGCTAGCTGTGTCCTCACATGGCAGAAAGAGGGAGCAAGCTCCCATGGCTTATTTTATTTTATTTTGCTTTACTTTCAGTCCTGTGATACATGTGCAGAATGTGCAGGTTTGTTATATACTATACACATGCCATGGTGGTTTGCTGCACCTGTTGACCCATCCTCTAAGTTCCCTCCCCTTCCTCCACACCTCCCAACAGGCACTGGTGTGTGTTGTTCCTTTCCCTGCATCCATGTGTTCTCACAGTTCAACTTCCACTTGTGAGTGAGAACATGTGGTGTTTGGTTTTCTGTTCCTGTGTCAGTTTGCTGAGGATGATGGCTTCCAGCTTCATCCGTGTCCCTGCAAAGGATACAATCTCATTCTTTTTGTGACTGTGCAGTATTCCATGATGTATATGTACCATATGTACCATATTATCTTTATCCGGTCTATCATTGATTGGCATTTAGGTTGGTTCCATGACTTTACTAATACAAATAGTGCTGCAATAATCATACATGTTCTTGTGTCTTTATAGTAGAATGATTTATATTCGTTTGGATATATGTACCCAGTAATGGGATTGCTGGGTCAAATGGTATTTCTACTTCTAAATCTTTGAGGAATCGCCGTATTGTTCATATCCTTTGCCCATTTTTTGATGGGATTGTTTATTTTTTTTTTCTTGTAAGTGTGTTTAAGTTCCATGTAAATTACATTAGACCTTCGTCAATGCATATATTGAAAAATTTTTTCCCATTCTGCAAGTTGCTGTTCACTCTGACAGTTTCTTTTGCTGTGCAAAAGTTTTTTAGTTTAATTAAATCTCATTTGTCAATTTTGGTTTTTGTTCCAATTGCTTTTGGTGTTTTCATCATAGTCTTTGCCCATACCTATATTTTGAATAATATTGCCTAGGTTTTCTCTGAGGGCTTTTATGGTTTTTGGTCTTACATTTAAGTCTTCAATCCATCTTGAGTCAATTTTTGTTTAAGGTATAAGGAAGGGGGCCAGTTTTAGTTTTCTGCATATGGCTAGCAAGTTTTCACAGCATCATTTATTGAATAGGAGATCCTTTCCTCATTGCTTGTTTTTGTCAGGTTTGTCAAAGATCTGATGGTTGTAGGTGTGTGGTGTTATTTCTGAGGCCTCTGATCTGTTCCATAGGTCTATCTGTTTTGGTACCAGTACCATGCTGTTTTGATTACTGTATCCTTGTAGTATAGTTTAGTCAGGTAGCGTGATGCCTCCAGCTTTGTTCTTTTTGCTTAGGATTGTCTTGGCTATACGGGGTTGTCTTTGATTCCATATGAAATTTAATGCCATTTATTCTAATTCTATAAAGAACATAAATGGTAGTTTGATAGAAGTAGCATTGAATCTATAAATTGCTTTGGGCAGTATGACCATTTCCACGATATTAATTCTTCCTATCCATGAGGATGGAATGTTTTTCCATCTGTTTGTGTCCTCTCTTATTTCCTTGATCTGTGGTTTGTAATTCTCCTTGAAGAGGCCCTTCAGGTCCGTTGTTAGCTGTATTCCTAGGTATTTGACTGTCTTTGTGGCAGTTTTGAATGGGAGTTCATTCATGATTTGTCTTTCTGCTTGTCTATTGTTTGTGTTAAAAAAAAGCTTCTGATTTTTGCAAATTGATTTTGTATCCTGAGACTTTGCTAAAGTTGCTTATCAACTTAAGGAGATTTTGGGTTGAGACAATGTATTTCTAAATATACAGTCACGTCATCTGCAAACAGAGACAATTTGACTTCCTCCCTTCCTATTTGAATACACTTTATTTCTTCCTCTTGCCTGATTGTCCTGGCCAGAGCTTCCAATATTATGTTGAATAGGAGTGGTGAGAGACAGCATCCTTGTCTTGGACCAGTTCTCAAAGGGCATGCTCCCAGCATTTGACCATTCAATATGATATTGGCTGTGGGTTTGTCATAAATAGCTTTTATTATTTTCAGATATATTTTAACAATATGTAGCTTATTGGGAGTTTTTATCATAAAGGGATGTTGAATTTAATCAAAGGCCTTTTCTCCATCTATTGAGATAATCATGTGGTTTTTTTCTTTGGTTGTTTTTATGTAATGGATTATGTTTATTGATTTGCATATGTTGAGCTAGCCTTGCATCCCACAGATGAAGCTGACTTGACCATGGTGGAAAACCTTTTGTATGTGCTGCTGGATTCTGTTTGCCAGTATTTCATTGAGGATTTTTGCATCGATGTTCATCATGGATATTGGCCTGAAGTTTCCTTTTTGTTGTTGTTGTGTCTCTGACAGGTTTTGTATCAGGATGATGCTGGCTTCATAAAATGAATTAGGGAGGAGTCCCTCCTTTTAAATTGTTTGGAATTGTTTCAGGAGGAATGGTACCTTCTTCTCTTTGTATGTCTGGTAGAATTTGGCTGTGAATCTCTCTGGTCCTGGGCGTTTTTCGGTTGGTAGCCTATTAATTACTGCCTCAATTTCAGAACTTGTTATTAGTCTACTCAAGGTTTCAACTTCTTGCTGGTTTAGTCTTGGGAGGGTGTATGTGTCCAGGAATTTCTCTGTTTCTTATGGATTTTCTAGTTTGTTAGCATAGAGGTATTTATAGTATATTCTGATGATAGTTTGTAGTTTTATGGGGTCACTGGTGATCTCCCCTTTACCATTTTTTATTGCGTCTGTATGATTTTTCTCTCTTTTATTTTTTATTAGTCTAGCTAGTTTTCTGTAACTATTTTGTTAATCTTTTCAAAAACCCAGGTCCTGTATTCCTTGATTTTTCTGACAGTTTTTCATATCTCTATCTCCTTCAGTTCTGCTCTGATCTTAGTTATTTCTTGTCTTCCACTAGCTTTTAGGTTTGTTTTTCGGTTTTTATTTCTTTGTTAATTTAGTTG
>NW_016107469.1:4376714-4378408 GCF_001604975.1 Cebus imitator
GTCTTCCACAATGGTTGAACTAATTTACACTCCCACCAACAGTGTAAAAGTGTTCCTATTTCTCCACATCCTCTCCAGCATCTGTTGTCTCTAGATTTTTTAATGATCACCATTCGAACTGGTGTGAGATGGTATCTCAAAGTAGTTTTGATTTGCATTTCTCTAATGACCAGTGATGATGAGCATTTTTTCATATGTTTGTTGGCCTCATGTATGTCTCCTTTTGTAAAGTGTCTGTTCATATCCTTCGCCCACTTTTGAATGGTCTTGTTTGTTTTTTTCTTGTAAATCTGTTTTAGTTCTTTGTAAATTCTGGATATCAGCCCTTTGTCAGATGGGTAGACCGCAAAAAATTTTTCCCACTCTGTTTGTTGCCGATTCACTCTAATGACTGTTTATTTTGCTGTGCAGAAGCTGTGGAGTTTGATTAGGTCCCATTTGTCTATTTTGGTTTTTGTTGCCAATGCTTTTGGTGTCTTGGTCATGAAGTCCTTGCCTATGCCTATGTCCTGAATGGTTTTGCCTAGATTTTCTTCTAGGGTTTTTATGGTACTAGGTCTTATGTTTAAGTGTTTAATCCATCTGGAGTTAATTTTAGTGTAAGGTGTCAGGAAGGAATCTGGTTTCTGCTTTCTGCACATGGCTAGCCAGTTTCCCCAACACCATTTATTAAACAGGGAATCCTTTCCCCATTGCTTGTTTTTGTCAGGTTTGTCAAAGATGAGATGGTCTTAGATATATTGTGTTGCCTCTGAGGCCTCTGTTCTGTTCCATTGGTCTATATCTCTGTTTTGGTACCAGTACCATGCTGTTTTGATTACTGTAGACTTGTAGTACAATTTGAAGTCCGATAGTGTGATGCCTCCCGCTTTGGTCTTTTTGCTTAGAATTGACTTGGCTATGTGGGCTCTCTTTTTGTTCCATATGAAGTTTAAGGTGTTTTTTACCAGTTCTGTGAAGAAGGTCATTGGTAGCTTGATGGGAACAGCGTTGAATCTATAAATTACTTTGGGCAGTATGGCCATTTTCCTGATAGTGATTCTTCCTAACCATGAACATGGAATGTTTCTCCTTCTGTTTGTGACCTCTCTTATTTTATTGAGCAGTGGCTTGTAGTTCTCCTTGAAGAGGTCCTTTATGTTCCTTGTTGTTTTATTCTCTTTGTAGCAATTGTGAATGGCATTTCGTTACTGATTTGGCTCTCTTTAAGTCTGTTATTGGTATATAGGAATACTTGTGATTTTTGCACATTTATTTTGTATCCTGAGACTTTGCTGAAGTTGCTTATCAGTTTCAGGAGATTTTGGGCTGAGACAATGGGGTCTTCTAGATATACAATCATGTCATCTGCAAATAGAGACAATTTGACTTCCTATTTGTATACCCTTTATTTCTTTTTCTTGCCTCATTGCTCTGACTAGAACTTCCAGTACTATCTTGATTAGGAGTGGTGAGAGAGGGCATCCTTGTCTAGTGCCAGGTTTCAAAGGAAATGCTTCCAGTTTTTGCCCATTCAGTATGATATTGGCTGTTGGTTTGTCATAAATAGCTTTTATTATTTTGAGATACGTTCCGTCAATACCTAGTTTATTGAGGGTTTTTAGCATAAAGGGCTGTTGAATTTTGTCACGGGCCTTATCTGCATCAATTGAGATAATCATATGGTTTTTGTCTTTGGTTCTGTTTATGTGGTG
>NW_016107469.1:4381028-4401749 GCF_001604975.1 Cebus imitator
CGTTTTTCAGCTCCATCAATTCACTTATATTCCTTTCTATTTTGTCCATTCTTGTTAGCATTTCATCAAATCTTTTTTCAAGGTTCTTAGTTTCTTTGCATTTGGTTAGAACATGTTCTTTTAGCTCACAGAATTTTCTTATTACCCACCTTCTGAAGTCTGATTCTGTCATTTCATCACACTCATTCTCCATCCAGCCTTGTTCCCTTGCTGGTGAGGAATTGTAATCCCTTGTAGGAGGAGAGGTGTTCTGGTTTCGGGTGTTTTCATTCTTTTTGTGCTGGTTTCTTCCCATCTTTGTGGATTTATCCACCTGTTGTCTTTGTAGTTGCTGATTTTCAGATTGGGTCTCTGAGTGAACTTCTAGTTTGTGGATGATGAAGTTATATCTGTTTCTTAGTTTTCCTTCTAACAGTCTGGCCCCTCTGCTGTAGGGCTGCTGAGGTCCACTCCAGGCCCTGCTTGCCTGGAGATCACCTGCAGCAGCTGCAGAACAGTAAGGGTTTCTACCAGTTTCTTCATCTGCTATCTTTGTCCCAGAAGGATACCTGCCAAATGTCAGCCTGTTCTTTCCGTTTTGAGGTGACTCTTTGGATATACGGGGGTCAGGGAGCTTCTGGAGGAGACAGTCTGTCCTTTATTGGAGTTCAAGTGCTGAGCTGTGAGCTCCATTGTTCATTCAGAGTTGCTGGGCAGGTACATTTAGGTCTGCTGCAGCAGAACTCATAAACTCCCCTTCTTTTTCCGCAGGTGCTCTGTCCCAGGGAGTTAGGGCTTTATTTATGAGTTTCCGTTGTGCTGTTGCCTTTTTTTTTTTCAGGGCTGCCCTGCTCAGCAAGGAGGCAGCCTCGTCACTGTCTGCCTGCAGAGGCTTTGCTGAGCTGCTGTGGGCTCCACCCAGCTGCCGTGTGATCTTCCCTGCAGTCCTGTTTATATGGGTGCAGTTAGGGCTGCCTCGGCAATGGTGGCCCTCCTCTGTAATGGCGGACTCTCTCTGTAGTGGCAAGTTGCCTCAGCAACGGCAGGTGCCTCAGTGATGGTGGGCTGCCTCAGTGAAGGTGGACTGCCTCCATAACCATAGTGGTGGAGTGTCTCAGTAATGGCGTACGCCCCTCCCTCACAGATCTGGACTGTCCCAGGTTCAACTGTGCTTGCTGTGAAACTCTCAACTCAGAGCGTTTTCAATTACGTTTTTTTTGTTTTTGTTTTTGTTTTTTGTGGCAGGGTGGGACCAGCTGACCCTGATTACCTGGCTCCCTGACTCAGAGTCTTTTAGTTTAACGGTCGACCCTCTCCCAGGTGTTCCAGTCACCTGTTGAAAAGGCACCGGGATCTGTGTGATTTCCCTTGCAGCAACTCACTGCGTCTGCTGAAATAGCGGCGCTGAGATTCCTGGTGGTTTTTTTGCCCAGGAATCTCCTGGCCTGGCTCCCTGTTCAGTCCCCTTTTAAATCAGATGAATGGGCGACTTGCCTTCCCAGGTCTCCAATCGCCAGCTAAGAGGGCACCTGGACCAGTGTATTTTGTACAGAGAACCACCGCGCTACGGCACCGGCAAGCAGCCAGGCGGGCCAAAACAGCTGCGTGGGCCAAAACAGTCATGCTGGCGACCCATGGAGCTCCTCCGCCTGGAAATCTCCTGGTCTGTGGGCAGTAAAAATCCATTTGGAAATGGCGGCGTCCACTCACCCTCTGAGCCTTCACTGGGAGCTGCAATCCTGACCTGTTCCTAGTCGGCCATCTTCTGACAGGTCTTAGATTTGTTTGCTCTTGCTTCTCTAGCTCTTTTAATTATAATGTTAGGGTGTCAATTTGAGATCTTTCTAGCTTTCTGCTGTGGGCATTTAGTGCTGTAAATGTCCCTCTTAACACTGCTTTAGCTGTATCCCAGAGATTCTGGTACGTTGTCTCCTTTTTCTCATTGGTCTCAAAAAATGTCTTGATTTCTGCCTTAATTTCAGTATTTATCCAGGATTCATTCAGGAACCGGTTATTCAATTTCCATGTAATTGTGCAGTTTTTTCATCTTTGTTGTTTTAAAGTCTGTTTTGTCAGAGACTAGGATAACAACTCCTGTCTTTTGTTTTTTCTTTCCATTTGCTTGGTGAATTTTCTTCCATCCCTTTATTTTGAGCCTGTCTGCCTTTGCCCATGAGATGAGTCTCCAGACTACAGCACACCAGTGGGTCTTCACTCTTTATCCAATACCCTCAGACTTTTTTAATGGAACTAATGTCATTGATGAAGGTAGGACCCTCATGATCTACTCACCTGTCAAAAGCCCTACTTTATAATTCCATGTTGAAAATTATGATTCCATATATGGATTTTGGAAGAACACACTCAGACTATAGCACCTCCCAAAGACCTGAACTCTTAAAGCCATCACACTGGGGGTTTAGATTTCAACATAAAAATTTGGGGGTGAGGGAATACAAGTATTCAGTATATAACAAAGGCATCAAAAACCCCACAAAAGCACAGACTGGCATTCCTTATGAAGATACATGCAAAAATCCTCGAGACAATGCTAAAACAAAACTTGGTCACACATAAAAAGGTTTACGTAATATAACCAAGTAGAATTTATCTCAGCAATGCAAAGTTAATTCAGTACATGAAAATCAATAAAATAATATGCAATATGAATGGAAAAAAGGACAAGAAATACAGAAACATCTCAATAGGTACAGAAAAACATTTGACAAAATTCAACATCCTTTCATGATGAAAACACTATATTAATTTTTAAAACTAGGAATATACAGAAATGTTCTCAACCAGAAAGTCGGCAGGTGTGAAAACCCATAGTTAGTATCAAAAATGAAACCAAGAAAATAATTATAATTACAATAGTACCAGAAAGAATTAAATATTTAGGAATAGAATTGATAAAAGAAGTATGAGAAAACTATACTGTGCACTGAAAATTGTAAAATATCATTAAAAATTAAAGATAATTTAAAGACATTCTATTTTTATGAATCAAAAGTCTTATTACTACTATGATAGTAATACCTTGAAAATACATTTACAGATTCAACACATTTCTTTTCAAAATCCCTACTGCTTCCTTCCGCAGAAATTGGCAAAGCGAGTCATTCATATAGAGATGTAAGGCAGCCTAAATATCTAAAACAATCTTGATAATAATGAACAATGTTGAAAGATGTTTGTTGCATTGAATATTTCCTGTTTCAATACTTACTATAAACTAGACTGATCAAGACAATATGGGAATGACATAAGCATATTCATAGGGATCAATTGAAAGTCTAAAAATATATCCTCATGTTTATGTTCAGTTGATTTTCAACAAGGGTGCCAAGACAATTAAAAAGGGGGAGAGTAATAGTCTTCAACAGATGGTGCTGCACCAGCTGAATTTCAACATAACAAAAGATTGAAATTGAAACTGTCCCTAACATTATATACAAAAATCAGTAATGTATCAAAAACCTAAATGTAAAAAAATAAAATTTTAAAAATATTAGAAAGAAACATAATAGTAAATCTTTGCAACCTTAGGTAAGCAAAAGCCTTCTAAGTCTGTCATCTAAAGCACAGGGAAAAAAATAGATAAATTGAACTTTAACAAAATTTAAAAGTTTTTGCTGCAAATAACATCAGTGAAAAGATAACCAACAGGTTGGGAGAAAAGTATGTATAAATAATATAGCTTATGATGCAATAGTATACAGAATACATGAAAATAGATATTAACAAAACAAATGAAAATCTTGTAGAATAAAAACTACATACATCATTGAAAGAAATCATAGAAAACCAGAAAAATTTAAAAGATATTTCTATGTTTAATGATTAGAACAATTAATACTGCTAAAATGACAATACTCTCAAAATTATCTGCAAATTGTATAAAAGTTCTATTAACATCTTAGCTATTTTATACACAAAAATTGAAAAGCTCATTCTAACATTTACATAAAGACACAAGGGTCCCAGAATAGTCCCCCAAAATTTTTTTTAAAAATAACATATTTGGAGGACTTCGTCTTCAATTTTAAGATATACTGCAAAGCTGTAATAATCAAGCCATAATGGTATTGGCCTAGTGATAAACATAGAGATCATTCGAGTAGAATGGACAGTCCATCATAAGTAAAATATCATACCAATGGTCAGTTTTTCACAAGTGTTTAAGACAGTCTAATGGCAAAAACTCTTTTCAACAAATGGCATTGGAATAACCAGCTATTCTCTTACAAAAGAATAATGTTGTACCCTACCTCACACTATAGGTAAAAATAAAATTATAAAATTTTAAGAATAAAACATTGGAGTAAATCTTTGTAAATTTGATTACGCAATGCTTTCTTACATAGAAACCTAACATGTAAGTGACAAAACAGACATCACTTTTATGTCATCAAAATTAAAACACTCATGCTTTAATGGTAATCATAAGAAAGAGAAAAATAACCAAGAGACCGTAAAATAATTTTGGCAAATTATATATTTGACAAGTAACTTATACTGAGAATATATAAAATCTCTTATAACCCAATAATAAAGAGATAAATAACCCAGTTAAAACATGGGGAAAGGATTTCCATAGACACCTAACCAAAGAAGTTAAACAAATGGCAAATAAGCACATGAAAATATAATCAACACCATATGTTAGTCATTGGGGAAATACAAATGGACACCACAATGAGATATCACTTCACACACAATAGAATGGTTATAATAAAAAGACAGATTAAATCAAGCATTAGTAAGGAAGTGGAGAAATTAGAACGCTTATGTATTTATTTTTGGTAGGAATATAAAATAATCCAACTGCTTTGGAAATCAGCTTGGAAGCTCTTCAAATATTAAACATATAGTTACCATACAACCCAGCAATTCCTATACTAAGTACATACTAAAGATAATCGAAAAACAATTTACACACAAATACTTGTAGATTCACAGCATAATTATTTATAATAGGAAAAACAAATACTTCTATTCATCAACTGATAAATGAAAAATAAAATGTGATCCATTCGTGTAATGGAATATTATTCAGCCACAGAAAGGAATGAATTACTGATATGTGCTGCCATGTGAATGAACCTTGAAAACTTTTTGCTAAGGCAAAGAAGCCAGACAAAAAATAAGATATGTTTTATGATTACCTGCATATAGAATGTGCAGATTAGGCAAATTCATAAAGACAAAATGTAATTAGTGCTTTCCAGGAACTTGTTACATGGAGATGTGGGGGTGGCAAGTGTTGAGTGACTGCTAATTGGTATCAGCTTGTTTCTGGTGGTGTTGGAAACATTGGAGAATGAGACAATGGCAGTGGCTGCACAACCCTGTGAATACACTAATATCTACTAATTATATATGTTAAAAATATGCTTTTATCATTTACAAATAAAATCTCAATAAAGTTTTTGTATTTAATTGAGTCTGGAGAGTGCATTCTAAGAAAACATAACTCAGTGGGTAATACCTCCTTTCTTTGGTACACCAAAAGCTATATTCCCTTGTACTTGGACCCCACAAGCATCCATAGCATTGAGCTTTACAGAGCCTTGGTGAGGATAGAAGAAACTTGAGCTCCTAGCAATGAACTGCGCTTCCAAGAGAAATGACAGGGTTTTTCAAGGACACTAAACCAACTTCTTCAGCTCTCTGCATCTTGAGTAAATCTGGCTCTGATTACAACACTGGATTCCAAGAATGTTTCCATGCATATTAAAAAGTATAAAAACAATGTAATGTTTTGAGCAAGAAGATAGATGCTATGTAAATTTTTGACCAGAGGCAGAAAAAACATATGCTATACATGAGGAACAAGTACATGAAAGCATTTGGAAATAAAGGAATTAAGGGAAGGAGAGGGGGAGAAATAAATGAGAGAACGAATAAATAAAATAAGAAATTTAAAATGATGAGTGTTACCCAGAAAATAAAAAAATAAAATATGATAATTAGTGACTTGGATTTGGGATACTTACTGGGTTTGTGTGGTTAAGTAAGGCCTGTCTAAGCAAGTAACATTTTAACTAAAGTTAGAGAAAAATAAGACAGTCATTTGAAACTTCGGAAAAAGAGCATTCCAGGTGGAGGAGCAGCAGTTTAAAAAGTCATTGAACAATGTATGGATTTGTTTTCTGTTGCTTATAATAAAATATTTGAAACGGAGTAATTTATAAAAACAAAAGGAATTTATTTCTTACAGTTATGGAGGCTGGAAAGTACAGGTATTGATCGACTTGTGACCTATGCAACTTACGACCACTCGACTTGATGACCACAATCGCTAGCCACGACTGCTCCGCGTCTGGCAGCGCAAACGATGCCCAGCTGGGCATACGACAGTGCAGACCAGCTTCTGGCAGCACTACCATCTCTGCGTGCATATAGCCTACTCAACTTACGACCAAATTGTGTTACGACCAGTCTGTCGGAACCAATCGTGGTCGTAAGTCGAGCACTAGCTGTACAAGGTCAAGGGAGTTCTTCTGGTAAGAACCTTCCTGCTGGTGGGGACTCTGCAGTATCCCAAGGCAGCACAAGGCAGCACGTATCGAGGGGCTGAATGTGCTAACATGTTGGCTTAGGTCTCTTTTTCTCTTGTTTTAAAGCTACCAGTTCCCGTCCCATTATAATATATTAACCATTAATGATTCCTGAGGGCAGAGCTCTCATGATCCAATCGCCTCTTGAAAGCCCCACCTCTCCCATTATAATTTATTAATCCATCAATCTATTCATGAGGGCAGAGCCCTCATGATCCAATCACCTTTTGAAGGCCCTGACTCTCAATATTGCAACAGTGGAAATTAAGTTTCAAAATAAGTTTTGGAGGGGACAAATATTCAAACTAAGGAAGGAAGTAGAAGTGACCAGGATCATGGTAGTACAGCTAGTGCTCGACTTACGACCATGGTCGGGACCACGGACCGGTCATAACACGATTTGGTCGTAAGTTGAGTAGGCTATATGTACAGTTGAAATGATGCACGCGGAGATGGTAGTGCTGCCAGAAGCTGGTCCGCACTGTCGTACGCCCAGCTGGGAAACGTTTGCGCTGCCAGACGCGGAGCAGTCGTGGCTAGCAATTGTGGTCATAAAGTCAAATGGTCGTAAGTTGCATAGGTGGTAAGTCTATCAATACCTGTAAAGCTATTGTGTAGTTTGCCAGTGGAAGTGCTATGAGAAGTGATAAGAAGTGGATAGTGATAGGTGATGCAGGATATTGCTAGCCATGTCAGGAATCTGAATGTTGTTCTGTTTGCAAAGGAAAGTAGTTGTGTGGTTTTGAGCAAAAGAGGGTCATGATCTGATTTATGTTTATAAAAACAAACAAACAGAAGCATATTGAGTCATTGACATTATTTCCCAAACTGGATGTTTTATGTGGCAGTGGAATACAGCTAGTGCTCGACTTACGACCACGATTGGTTCTGACAGACCGGTCGTAACACGATTTGGTCATAAGTTGAGTAGGCTATATGTACAGTACTGTGAAATGATGTTATAAAAATCTTTAAGTCATATTTTATTATAATTTTCTTTCATTATTGTTATATATCATAATTTTCTTTGTTCATTTTATGCCATTTGTATAATCTCTACACCATTTTGTTTCTTATTTTTACATTCGTCAAGTTTAAATAAAACACTGCATTACCAGTACAACTGGTTTAATATTGCAAAACATACAAAATTGAAAAATACAGGTGCATACATAAATACAAAATACAGGTGTAAAAAATACCATAGGAAACATTTTCCCAATTGCAAAACATATCAAAATATATAAACATGTATGAAACATTTTATTGGCTGCTGGTGCTTGGCTGCGGATCGTTGATGTCGTCATCTGAGGCAGCAGTTGGGGTTAACAGAGTTGATTTTTTCATAAACATGGTGAGCTTTGTCTGAATTGTATGTTTCTTTTTTTCTTCCTAAATTTCAATACACGGACAAAACACATCATGTGCCATCCGTTCAATCCTTGCAAATCATTTGATGTTTGGGTCCATTGCTTCGAAATGTATAAGAAGTTTATTGGGTGGGGTTTGATGAAAAATATCCAAGACACAAAACACAAATTGCTGTACCAAGTCTGGGATAACAGCTGAAATGGTGCACGTGGAGATGGTAGTGCTGCCGGAAGCTGGTCCGCACTGTCGTACGCCCAGCTGGGCAATGTTTGCACTGCCAGACACAGAGCAGTCGTGGCTAGTAGCGATTGTGGTTGTAAAGTCGAATGGTCGTAAGTTGCATAGGTCGTAAGTCGATCAATACCTGTAGTTGAATTTAACAAAGGAAGTAGTTATAAACTCAAATTTTCATTAATGATACATTAATGATAAAATATAAAACTTTATTGTGCCCCAACAGAGAAACTTGTTTTGTTAAAAATTTAGTGGTTCTTATGCAAGATTTGGAAGCCAAAAATCAGTATTTTATAAGTAATATAAATAATTTTTAGTTTTGAAGGTAGATATATGTTTTCATTTTATCATAGGTTTTAAATGATGCTTCATATATCCTTTAGTGTTTATTTTACTATAACTTTGAATAGATTGCTCTTTGAACACATTCAAAATGTGGTAGGTATGGTGCCAGTGGATATCTACTTTACGTTATTTTGGAAAAGGATGGGAAGACAATTTTGGGGGACTGAATACAGGCAGGACTGAAACAAACAATTGAGATGGTCAATGCCAGAGACTCCTGGCCTCGATCTTTGATTCAACCCAGCCCTCTATAGTTGCCAGAATTGTGACAACACTGGCTTGGACTACATTCTAAGAAGATAAGCGGTATAGAAGTAATTATTCCTAGGCCAAGTTGCATGTGTTCCCTAATGCAGTTGACTTGGAGCTTCTATCTGATTGCATCATATTAGCAGATTTTAATAAGTAAATTATGACAGTGTGACTCTCAGAACTAAGTTTAGGATGACTCCATGGGTACAAACCAACCCCTCCCTGCTCCAGAAAATGTCTAGATTGAGTTTCTCAATGGAATTGGTGAATCTGATATTTGTCACATATTATTATAAGCAGTAGGATACCTTCATGGGAAATTGAATACAAAGGGAGATTGCCCCTACAATGAAAAGAATGTTTCTGAGTCTTTTGCTTTAGCCATTTTCATGCAGTTATGTCTGAGTGTCTTTTACTTGCATTAGAGACTTGTGTCTTTTATCAGTGTTTCTTGGTACCATCAACATTGCTTCAATCACACACCATCTGTCAGTAACAGCTATTACCTTCTCTAATATTGAATCCCCATCATTACCTGTAAAGAGGTCCTGTTTAACATAGATTTATTTAAATAGACATCAAGTAACACTTAAGATATGCTCTCAGCCAGGTGCAGTGGCTCACACCTATAATCCCAGCCCTTTGGGAGTCCGAGGCAGGTGGACCACTTGAGGTCAGGAGTTTGAGACCATCCTGGCTAACATGGTGAAATCCTACCTCTACTTAAAAAAAAAAAAATTAGCTGGGGTTGTTGCTTGTGCTTGTAATCTCAGCTACGGGGGCGGCTGAGGCAGGAGAATCACTTGAACCAGTGAGTCAGAGGTTGCAGTGAGCCAAGATCACGCTACTGCACTTAGCCTGGCAACAGAGCAAGACTCCATCTCAAAATAATAATAGTAATAACAATGCTCTCACTACAGTCTTGAATATCTATAATTAAGGAAAATATTAGATTCCCATTCCCCTTTGGCAGGACATTAGATGTTTGGACCAATCTAAAGATATAGTACAATTTTATAAAGAAATGTATAGAATCCGAGAAAAGTGTATGCTTAGGACCTATACTTATTGCTTACTTGCTTGAAGTCCATTGAGATTTGAGGCTAAAGACAAGTATGTTGGATTTTTTAATTCCCTAAGCAATTATCAGTCAGTTCAAAATACCCTACAGCAGGAGGCAATATATATATTCATTTTACTCATTTCCAGTTTTTGATCACTTCGTGAAAGCAGCTATGTTTGAGAAATGACTAGGTCAATCTGAAAGTGGCAAGGAAGCGAATTAGGTAACAGGTATGTCTGACTTCCATCCCATGTGCTCTTCTTGTAACTAACATTCTGTGATCTTGAATCTTGATGGGACTTATGGTGGCTCCAACCAATGGAGTATGGGAAAAGGGATTCTTTTTGACTTCCAAGATGAGTTCATAAAAAGACACATCTTCCTCCCACTTCCCCTCTCTTTCTCTCTCTTTCTCTCTCTCTCTCTCTCTCTCTCTCTCTCTCTCTCTCTCTCTCTCTCTGGATGCTTGCTTTGGGGACCATTCTTCCATATTGTAAGGAAGCTTCAGCCATGTGGGGAGGCCATACTTGGGTGTTCTAACCAACAGCCTTAGCTAAGGTTTCAGCCAACAGCCAGCATCTACCACCAGGCACGTGATGGAATGACCCTTCAGAAAATTCCATCCCCCTAGCCATCAAGTCACTTCAGCTGATGCCAATTGGAGCACAGATAAGCAGCCTCACCAATCCTAGACTTAATTGTAGATTCATGAATAAAATAAATGCTCATTATTTTAACACAGTAAATTCAGGGGTGCTTATTTTTACAGAGCCATAGTAACTAAAATAACTCCAAGCTTATATATCCAACTGCTTGATTGCCAAGTGCAATTCTAAAATGATAAAAGTCAAATTCCTTATTATTCCCTCATACCCTGTTCCTAAGCAGTCTTTTTTTATCTCAGTAAATGACAACATTATTTTTCCAGTTTCTTAGCCATAAACCATAGATTCATCTTTGATTTGTCTCTCTCTTACACCTGATACACATATGTCACTGTTAGCTTTACCTTCACACTGTATCTAAATATGGCAACTTTTCCCGCATTCAGCCCTTTTACCTGGTTTAAGCCATCAACAATGTTTATCTGGATTATTTCAGTAGGCTTCTGAATGGTCTTTCTGTTTAATCCCTATCTTTCCTTCCAGTTGCTATAATAGAATACCTGAGACTTGACGATTTACAAAGGAAAGAGATGTATTTAGCTCATGATTCTGGAGGTTAGGAGGTCCAAGATTAGACAGCTGCATCTGGTGAAAGCCACATGCTGCATCATAATATAGTGCAGAAGCAGAAGGGGGAGCAGGCACGTGCAGAGACCAAAGATGAGAGCCAGTTTTGTTTCATAACAATCCACTCTCTTAGTAACTAATGTGGTATTTTGAAAGCAAGAACTCACTCCCTTGCGAAAGGCATTAATTCCTCTTTATGATCTAATAATTTCCTAGAGACACCACCTCTCATCATAGCCACACTGGGAACCAAGTCTCCATATGAGTTTTAGTGAGAATAAATCATATTTGAACAATAGCGATTCCTCAGTTTCCTATACCTTAATCTCCATACAGCATCCAGAGGAATCCTTCTGGAATATATTACTTCGCTGCTCCTTATGAGTAAAGAACAAGGTCTTTAAAATAGGTCCCCAGTTTTCTCTCTATTCTCATGGCCTCATATTCTTCTCCATGCTTACTAAGCAGCAGTTACACTTGCCTCAATGTTACTCCATGATCATGCCACCTACTTTCTTGTCTTTGCTGTTTCTGCTGCCTGACATACTGTTTCATTAGTTACCATATTGCTCAGTTCTTCATTATGTACAAATATTTCTTCAGAGAAGCATTCCTTGACCAACTTATTTTGTTTTTTACCATTTTTTGTTTTCCGTTTATTACTTTTCAATATTTGACATTGTTACCCATTATACATTTATTTGTTATCTCTTAATACTTACTAAAATGTAAGGTCCATACAGGCAGGAACTTTTTCTGTTTTGTTAGCTGATGTAATCCAGCACCTAGAATAATGCTTGGTATAGAGCAGCTGCTTAATAAATATTTGTTGGTTATAAAACCAGGAGCCTTCTAAAATCCCCTTCTGGGGTAATCTTGAAAAATAAACAATAAGCTGTCATAGAATCTTTCCTACGGGAAGTAGAAAAAGAAAGCTGAATATTTCCAGAGGCCATTAGTTTCATTTTTTATTGTGTTACTGCTGTGTTAAGCACTTATGTCTTAACATGGCGGGCAGTTAGAATACAGTTTATTAAGATATTTTAATTTTGTTTACTTCAATGAACTTAAAAGCAAGTGTAATGAAAGGCTCCAGGTCCTATGATAGGATTTTTTTCAAAAAAAGAAACAAGAGAACACAATGGAAGGATTTGTTGATTCTTTGTGGAAGACAGCTTAGAGAAAATTGATATGGAGTCTTGAAAGATAAGCTTTTTGCTAAGTAAATTGGAAAGGTGGTATTGGAGGTGCATGAGAGCATCCCAAGATTTAGGAGCAACATGAACAAAGAATGTCTAGGTGAGAGAGTTTTGCATATTTGAGGCCTGAAAACCTTCTATGGATGGAGTTTGTGTAAAATGTAGCATTATGTGAAAGAGGAGATTGAAGAGGTAAAAGAGACGGGAAAATGTGTAACAGGACTTCAATGTCATATTTGTTTGGCATTAATGTGTACTGAATGGAGAACCTACAAAGGTTCTAAGCATGGCTCTTTTCTATTTTAGGATTCTTAATGACTACAGATGTAGCTAAATAATTTGGTCAGTCCATTTCCTTGTGTTCTATCCATACAGCACAATGAATTTTCAGGGACACAAAAATACTTCTCACAAATAATTCTTTAAGGAAGGAATTGCACCAGCTGCATCAATCAATTCTAAACAAGCTATAGTCATGGAAACACTGTTTGTTAAAACAACATGTGCAGTTCTTTTCATGGGCCTAATTTTATGAAAAAAATGCTAGGTACTTCAATAAAAATAAATGACAATATTTAAAACTAGACTAGATTTCAGAACCAGACTAAATGTCAAGAATAGTGAAATTGCTAATTAAATTCTGATGGTGTGCTATGAAGTCATTTAAAAACATGATTATAATGATGTAATAACAAAGAGAAATAGTTAAATGTATAACATTAACTTAAAAAGTGAAATTCAAAATTGTATTTTCTATGAGATTTCCAAAAAAGAGAAAAAAAAAAGAATCATTGTGGTAGCTAGACTCCAAAATGGCCTCCAGTGGTGTATTAGTCAGGAGTCTCTAGAGGGATAGAACTAATAGGATGTATTAGTTATAATTTCATTATTTATGAAATTTTATATATATCAATGAAGGGGAGTTTGTTAAGTATGAATTTACAGGATTGCAAAGTCCCACAATAGGCTGTCTGACAGCCAAGGAGCAAGGAAGCCAGTCCAAGTCCCAAAACTGAAGAACCTGGAGTTTGACGTTTGAGGGCAGGGAGCATCTAACACTGGAGAAAGATGTGGGCTGGGAGGCTAGGCCAGTCTCCCCTTTTCACATTTTTCTGCCTGTTTTATATTCACTGGCGGCTGATTAGATTACATCCACCAGATTAAGGGTGGATCTACCTTCCCCAGCCCACTGGCTCAAATGTTAATCTCTTTTGACAACACCCTCACAGACACACCCAGGATCAATACTTTGTATCCTTCAATCCAATCAAGCTGACAGTCTTAACCATCACAAGTGGTTATTTCCTCCTGTTGTTTATTCCATATATAGTCCCCTTTCACATGGAATAGGGCTGACATGTGCAACTAACAGCAGAAATAACAGTATGTGAGTTCTAAGGTTAGATTATAAAAAATATTGTATGTTATCTCGTTACTTTTTGATCACTCACTCTAGGGGAAACCAGTCATCACATCCATGAAGATACTCATGTAGCCCTATAAAGAACTCTACATGATGAGAAAAATTGAGGTCCTCTGCCAACATTCAAAACAGACCTGCCAACCATGTTTGTGAGCCTTGGACTCAGATCCTTGAATCCTAGTCAAGTTTTCATATGACTCTATTCCCACTTGATATTTTGACTATGTTGGGAAAACATTTTTATTCAGGCAACATGGGTCCTAGTGGTTAAGGGAGAATAGGGTGAGTAGGGAGTGGGGAAGCTGCTAATTAATTGAGAGCAGATGGATTAACAAGAGAAAGCTTATTTCACATGCACAGGTGAACACCTTAAGTGGAGTGCCTCCCTAGAGAGTCCTAGGTAGGGGTTTATTCGGGAGCTTAACAAAAGTGTGTGTGAAGGGGGAAGGGAGTGGTTAGGGCTTCCAAATGAAAGTATGGGAGGGTCAGTTGGACTGCTTTATACAATTTCTTATCCCAGTGCTAATGGGCAGTCTCCTTCCTGGCTGGGAGCTCCTACTGAGGAGGATTTATGGCAGCTGAATTCTTGGAAAACATTGCTTTAATCATCAATCAAAAGGATATTCAGATGAGGCGTTTAGTACAGCTGCTATTGGTCCAAAAGTTTTCAGTTAAAAGTAGTCTTTATGCTATTCTGAAAGGGAAGTGGTTGTTTCCTTCAACTGCGATTTGATAAGACATTGTGAATCATTATTACCCAGTTAAGCCATTCCTAAATACCAAATTTATGAAACCATGTGAAATAAAATATTCACTATTGTTTAACTCTTAAATTTTGTGCAATATTTTAATGCAGCGATTAATAAGTAATTTAGCTATATATTTTATTTCCAGAACTTTCTAGAATGTGGTACTAATTTTATAATAAAAATTAATAAAGTTACCTACTTGATTTTTAATAACAAAATAAAGGCTAGGTGTGGTGCCTTACACCTTTATAGGCTAGCACTTTGTGTAGGCCAAGGCAGGAGGATTGCTTGAGTCCAGGGTTTTGAGGCTACCCTGGCCGACAAACTTATTAGATCTTCGATTATGTAACATGAAAATAAAATTTTAGGAACTTGCAAATTTATATGCTACAGGGAAAAGTTAAGCCCTGAAAGTGATCTCACGTAACACAACTCTCTTCCTTCTTTGGTGCATGCCCATTGCTTTCTGACATATGTGTTGAAATGTTATACATTATCTGGATTCCCTATTCTTGATGCAAACTTAGACTAGATAACATTAAAAATAGGACCATTTATAATTGTTCTTCTTTACAATACAATGTTAAACAGCCCCCTTAAAAGTATTATCTATATTAGCCAATCAAATTTTATGTCCGTTTGCCTTTGTATGAAAAATTGTTGTAATTCTGTTTAACACTTCCATTTTGCCTACATAAATAATCATCATTTTCCCACACATGGAGCAGGGTTCATCATTTTTTTGATGCAATTCTGATAGCTGACCTCATACTTTACACTTGAATACATTCTTTTAACTAGATCCTGAGCCTTTTAATTATTTTACATTTACATTTTACAATCCAGGTAGGACCCAAAGCAAGCTTCCTCTGATCCTCACTGCTTCATTAACATTTGGATCGTTGGTACTGGCACAATTGGCTTTCACTCACCTGACCTCATTGAAACTGGGAAGGGTCCCTTCAAGGCTTTTTCTCAGGTTTTACATCCTCTCTGGCTTTGACTGAGATTCAAATTTTATTCAAGTGCCCTGATTCCATGCTTGATGGAGCTAGAATTGAAGGTTTACTTTTAGAGGTAGGAGTTAGGTGTGTTAATTCTCTAGAGATTCCGCCATTTCCAGGTATGTGGTTTCACTTTTTTTTTGAGGCTAAGGGTCCTTTTTGTGTGTGGTTTTTTTTTTTTTTTTTTTTTTGGTCTTGCTTGCTAAAGTTTGCAGCCTTTCCTCTCATTGGCATTTGGTCAAGGAGAAAATTTTCTCTTTGGAAAGAGAAAAAGTGAAAGAAGTGAAACTTTAAGGCTCCAGTAAAATTTGTTATCTTTACAATTGCCCACTCTCTTGAGCTTTGTTCAACTGACATATCTAAGCTTTATTTTTGTGTGACCAAAATTTCTCTTACAGTCTTGAATCACTTAAGAAGAGAACCCAAGTTATAATCAATAATCTATCCAAAACCAAGTCTTTCCTCTTAAGGAGAGATCCAAATACAGAAACTACAGCTGGATTCATGTGAAACGCTTATGGGGCCACCTCCTGTTGTTATTTTAAAAAATGGTATCACATAACTTATGAAAAAAACAAAGCTGTGGTGGCCAAACTGGGATACCATTGAAATTCCTAAACTAATCAATTCCGAAAATGGCTGGCTCTATATTAAACAGAATAATTGGGAGAGTTTTCAGTGATAATTGGGAGTTTCCAAAAGGGGTTCTAATAAAGTTATTTCTTTACAAAAGGAGAACAAAAACTTGTCTAAAACAATTTGTGAGTTAAAAAGACAGAAAATTTCTCCTCATCCTCTCTCAGTTTCTCCTTTTCTTAATCTGATAGCTGAACTACCTTGCCCAGATCTGTTTTCTTCTCTTCCTCCTGCTCCTACTGTTTGGGGTCCATTTCTTCAACTGCCAGTGTCAGGCAGAGTTAGAACCTGACCTAGTTGATCAGTCATAGTCAAAGGTAGAACTTAAAGAAATAGTTAATAAAGTACCCAATTCTCACCAGGACCCTGTTGCTTTTGCCAAGAAATTTAAATTAGCTATTTAAGCTTACATCTCTGTTTCCACTTTGAGAAAAATAAAATTATTTTAAATAGATAACTAACACATGCTCTTGTTGTGAGCACAAGCTGTTGTTGGTGTAGATCCACAGTATATGAAAGAAATTCCACCTTATGACAAGATTCCATTAGTCAGAGTAAACAAAAAATGTAAATGGTATGTGTCACAAATACTACTGTATCAGCATACAAGTGTCAGCCTCTACCTTTTCAACTAGGTCTCAAGGGATTTATATTTGCCTTCTAGTTATATTAGCTCCCATCCATCTCATAGAAAGAAACTTCTTAGAATTATGTAATATTTACATGGTTTTCCCGAAAAGGGAAAATTGTATTTAGAAAAATATGGTAAAACTGTATTACTAGACATAAAGTTTTCAAAATCAAATCCAATTGCATTCTGCGTTGCCATAGAAGACTCTCAATTATTGAGCAATGAAAGATCATAAAACCTTCTAAAGGTAGTGCTTGATCAGTTATGTTCAAAGTCTTCCAATGATATAGGGAGAATCATCTTTGCCACCCCAATCAGAGTTCAAGTAGATCCATCAAAACCTCATTCAAATTTTAAACATCATTTCAGAACTTAAACACTAAAAGGAATCAAGCATATAATTTCCTTTTCTTTTTTTTTTTTTCAAAATTTCAACTTTTCTTTTAGATTCAAGATATACATTTACAGGTTTGTTACTTGGATGTATTGGATGAGGTTGAGGTTTGGGGTAATAATGATCCCATCAACAGATAGTAAGCATGGTACCCAATAGTTTTTCAACCCATGCCCCTCTCTTTTTCTCCCTCACTCTTCTAGTAGTCTCCAGTACCTATTGTTTCCATCTTTATGTCCATGAGTACCTAATGTGGAGCTCCCATGTATTAGTGAGAACTTGATACATTAGGTTTTTGTTCCTGCACTAATTCACTTAGAATAATTACCTGCAGCTGCATCCATATTGCTGCAGAGGATATTATTTCATTCTTTCTTATGATTGCATAGTATTCTATGGCATATTCTATGATATATGTACCACATTTTCTTTAGCAAATCTACCATTGATGAGAACATAAGTTGATTCCATGTCTTTCATATTGTAAATAGTGCTGCAATCAACATATGAGTGAATGTGTTTTTTTATAGAATGATTTATTTTCCTTTAGGTATATACCCAGGAATGCAGTTGTGGGTTGAATGGTAGTTTTGTTTTAAGTTCTTTGAAAAATCTCCACACTGCTTTCTATAGTGGCTGAACTCATTCATATTACCACCAACAATGTATGAGCATTCTCTCTTTTCTCCACAGCCTCGCCAGCGTCTGTTATTTTTTGACTTTTCACTAGTAACCATTCTGACTGGTGCGAGATGATATTTCATTGTGGTTTTGACTTCCAATTTTCTGATGATTAGTAATAAAGAACATTTTTTATATGTTTTGTGGACACTTGCATGTCTTCTTTTGAGAAATGTCTGTTCATGTCCTTTGCCCTTTTTTTTTTTTTCCTTCAACCTTTTATTTTAGGTTCAGGGCATCCATGGGCAGGATTGTGACATGGGTAAATTGTGTGTTGCTGGGGTTTGGTGTACAAATGATTTTGTCACACAGGTAGTGAGCAGAGTATCCAGTAGGTAATTTTACTGCCTTCACCTTCCTTCCACCCTCCACCTCCAAGAAAACTACGGTGTCTGTTTTCCTTTCTTAGTGTCTATGTGTACTCAGTGTTTAGCTCCCTCTTATAAGTGAAAACATATAGTATTTAGTTTTCTGTTTCTACATTAATTCACTTAGAATAATAGCCTCCAGCTGCACTCATGCATCCATGTTGCTGCAAAGGACATAATTTCATTCTTATTTATGCTTTAGCCATTTTTAGTGGAATTATTTGTTATTTGTCTTTTTAATTAAGTTCCTTATAGATTCTGGATATTAAACCTTTGTTAAATACATAGTTTACTCTGATGGCATACTCTTTTTCTATGCATAAGTTCTTTAGTTTAACTAGATGCCACTTGTTATTTTTTTTCCATTTGTTGCAATGGCTTTTGACCTCCTTGTCATGAAATCTTTGCCTATACCTATGTCCAGATGTCCAGAGTGGTATTCATTAGGTTGTCTTCCAGGGTTTTTACAGTTTTAGGTTTTACACTTAAGTATTTAATCCACATTGACTTAATTTTTTTATAAGGTGTAAGGATGGGGTCCAGTATCAATCTTCTGCATATGGCTAGCCAGTATCTCAGCATCATCTATTGAATTTGGAGCCTTTTCTCCATTGCTTATTTGTCAACTTTGTCAAAGATCAAATGGCTGTAGGCAGACAGCTTTATTTCTGGGTTCTTTATTATGACCCACTGGCCTGTGGCCTACGTGTCTGTTTTTGTACCACCACCATGCTCTTTTGGTTACTGTAGACTTATAGTACAGTTGGAAGTTAAGTAATGTGAGGCTTCCAGCTTTGTCTTTTTTGCTTCACATTGCTTTAGCTATCCAAGTTCTTTTTTTGGTTCCACATGAATTTTAGAGAAGATTTTTTCAATTTTGTCAAAAAATGACATTGGTAGTTTGATAGGAATAGCCTTCAAATTATATAAAAAGAAGACAGACTCTCCTCTGTAAAGACCATGTAACACTCCAATCCTTCTTTGAGAAATCAAAGTTCTTTGAAAAATATCAAAACTGCTTTCTACAGTGACTGAACTAACATACATTCCCAGCAACAGTGTATAAGCATTCTCTTTTCTCTAAGGATACCAGATGGTAGAGGATAGATGATTGTACAGAATCTGAGAGCAATTAAAAACATAGTCATTTCTCAACATCTAGAAGTCCCAAAATCACATAAATTGTCAGCTGCCATTCCAACAGAAGGTGTGTCCTTTACTATAATAGACGTATGTTATACATACCTCAGTATTTCTATGAATAAAAATAGTTAATTTCTCTTTGCTTTCACTTTGAAAAACAGATAATACACATGGACAATCAAGCCTTAATAATACACTAAGAGCTGAACTTAACTTTTCACAGATATTAAAAGCAGATCTAAGATACTGACTTTAAAAATCCATTAGAATACATAGATAATTTACTCCTCTGCTCAGAGGATAAGTAAGCCTTTACTGAAAATGAGATTCACTCATTACAACAACTACCCTTAAAGAGACACAAGGTTTCTAAAGGTAGACTTCACTTTTGTCAAAAAAACAAGTAAACTACTTAGGCTATCCAAGGAAGGAATTTTTATTAATCCAAACAGACTAAAATAGATCTTAGCTTTTCTGCCACCAAGAACCAATAAAGTGTTGAGAGGGTTTTGGGGACTGACAGGATATTTTAGAAAGCGAATCCCAAACTATGTCTTAAAATGCCAGCCCTTATACACTGTCTTAAAATAAGACATACTAGACCTTCTAGATTTAACAAAAGATCAACATTAGAAATGATTAAAAAATACCTTGCTAATATCTCAGCTTTGGGTCATCCAAATTATAATTTTTCATTTTCATTGTAAATACATGGAAGTAGTGCTAACACTTTTGGGGGTCCTAAGACAAAAACATTAAAACCAAAATGAACCTGTTAGGGTATTATAGCCAGCAGTTATGGTGGCTGTGTGACTACCACCATGTGGCATGGCCATAATAGTCACTGCTTTGTTGGTTAAGGCAACTGATGAAATTTTAAAGGGGACACCCCTTAGTGTTTTCATCCCTCATTTTGTGAAATCATTGCTAACCTTCACCACACGCAACGTTATTCATTTAGTAGATTAGCTCTATAGGAAGTTTTACTTCTTTCAGCTTCTCATATCACTATATCTAGGTATAAAAGTCTAAATCCTGCAGTTCTTCTGCCTTGACTTGCAGATGAAATACTGCACAATTGCATAACCTTAGCTATTCAACTTCTTTATGCTAGGAGAAGAGACTCTCCTTACTTATGCTAATGTAGTTTGGTTTAAAGATGGATCTTACTTAAATGATGTATCTGGGACATACTGTGCAAACTACCCAATATTATCTTTAACTGAAAAAATAGAATGTGCCTACCTTCCAGAAGCCACCTCAGCTCCATAAGCAGAATTTATTTTATTGATTAGGGCTTGCTGATCGTCAAAAAAAGCAACCACTGAGGGAGGTAGAAGATGGCCGTTTAGGAACAGCTCAGGATTGCAGCTCCCAGTGAAAGCGCAGAGGGTGAGTGGACGCCCTGTTTTTATTGCCCACAGACTAGGAAATTCCCGGGCAGAGGTGCTCCA
>NW_016107469.1:4406869-4421049 GCF_001604975.1 Cebus imitator
AAAAAAAAAAAAAAAAAAAAAAAGCAACCACTAATTTTTATACAAACAGTAGATATGCTTTCAAAGTAGCTCAAAAATGATGGAATGTAACGGGAACAGAGATAATTTTTAACCTCTTCTAATCAATTCATAAGAAATGGGCAGAGAATTTTACAATTGTTGGAAGCTATATTATTCCCAAAATCGCTGGCCAAAATTAAAATCTTAGGCCATTCGAAATGAGATACACCAGAAAGCAAAGAAAATCAACTCCTGATAAAGTAGCAAAAAGCTGTTCTAAATGCACCAAATAAATAAACAGAAAATAAAAAGAAATCTGTATTAACTTAAAAAAAAATTTAATATAAAATTAGCTCAATCCAGAGCTCCAATATTAGAACAGAGAAGATGGAAAACAAAAAAGGAAAGGAAATGTACTCCCCCCTCAAAAAAGGCATAGTATGGGCCAAGCAATTTGCCTATACTTGCTGCTGAATTACAGTTACCATTTTTAACCTATATATAAGACCTAACTCACTGGAGCCCTGACAAACAATTGCTTGAGGAAAACAACATTTTTGGAAACCTCTAACTATTGCTCATAAGGTATAAGATTGCTATTACATTTGATAAAAATATAAACAGAGGAAATTATTACATAGCTCACAATTCTTTCTCTTCACCTGAGGCCCCTTTTCAGGCATAGCAATTAGATTCCACCTAGTTGCCATCTTCAAAAACATACAAATATGCTCTGGTAATTATTTGCATGTTTTCTGAATAGGTAGAGGCATTTTCACACAAAATAGCAACAGGCTTGTTGGTGAGTAAAATTCACCAAGAAAAAAAAATATTCCAACCGGGGGGATTCTTCTGGAAATTCATAGCAACAGTGGCACTCACTCCACTAGACAAATAATTCAATTGGTGTGTAAAATTTGGCCCATTCTCCAACATTTCCATTGTGTTTACCACTCCTAATCATCTGGGTTGGTGGAATTGATCAACGGAATAATCAAAACTCATAACAAAAAATCAACTGAGGCTTTTAAAATTCCTTGGACAAACGCTCTTCCATGGATTCTTTTTAATCTGGGGTTGAACATTTTTGGCAAGCACCAGTTATCCCCATTCGAAATACTAAAAAGCAGACTTATGAAATTGTCTCCAGGAAACTGTGCCTTTAATAGTGAAGGGAGACAGGTTTAGCTATTGCAATGGCCTTATGAAGCAATTAAATACAAATTATAAATTAGTAAAAGAATATTTTCACTGTGAGCTCACAGAAGACAAAACTTGCAAGGACCATGGACTTCAATTAGGAGATTTTGTCTATTGAAAATCACATTTATTTAAAGAAAAAAGTGGTATGGTTGTTATCAGGTACTCCTTACTAACGCACTACTAATTTAGAAGGCATAAGTTCATGGATTCATATGTATTATCTAAAGAAGGCTGATACTTCTGATTTGACTGTTTCCCCAGAAGGTGTCCTCTAACTTCGATTTAATTTGACACCAGGCTAAGAAAAAGACAGCATGTGATATAGACAGCTAAAACTCAAAACTGTGGACCAGGCTTATAGCTAAAGAAATGTTTAATACTAAACATTGTTAAGAGATGCAGAAGGTTTTCTTTTATAAGCTCCCACTAAAATTCTTTTTATCCTTAGTCCTTATGTCTTGGTACTACTACCACCAGCTGTTACCTATGAAGAAAACCTCTTTTTGAAATGATTTCCAAATTATGCTGATAGGTTACACAAAAATTCTTGCTGTATATGTGGCCTCATACCCCTATACGCTGGTTCTGGTCCACCATGGTGGGTATCACTCCTCCAAGTGTAAGACTGAATAAGGTATAAAAATTTTATTCGTTCATCACAAAAATAGTCTGACAACTTTAACTCTAGTATGACTAAGGATAATGTATAACACTGCCCTATTAATGATACTTTACTAAATAAGGAACATAAGAAGAAGTTCTTGGTAGAAGAAAACTGGCACACTATCTTCTGCTCTGGCAATACCCCAACATAAAGAGAAGAAAATAATGATACCCTAATCAACAACTCAATTTCAGGATGATATAATACACATTGGAGATGGGTTTATTTGGTTCACCTCCTCTTTTGGCTAGCTTTGTCAAAATGTACCTTAATTTGGGGAACAGAAAAATCACACCAAAGATAAATAGCCCAACTGAACATAGAGATATAGGATGTATACCCAAAGAATGGCATATCCACATCATTTTATTACCAAGTACTGATTGGCATGTCACTAATTAGACTAGCTGATTATTTATTGGTTAGCAGATATAGGATGGATACCTGAAGAATGGTTTATCCACATCATCGTATTACAAAGTACTGACTGGCATGCCACTGTATTACAAAGTACTGATTACAAAGCATTAATTGGCAAATAACTGATTATTTGTTTGTTAGCTCCAAATAAAATATCTTGTCTATCTGGCACTAATCTATAGCTACAGGATGGTTGAGATGATATTCACTAGGTTACGCTTGGGCACAAGATTGAGTAGTTCATATCCTGTTACTTGTCTTTCAGCTATAGACTCTGCCCAAGGGAGCCCCACTGACTAGAACACCTAATAACCCAGTGAGCTTGGTGCAGAAGGCTTAAGACAAAAGGAGCTGATTGGGCCAGTTACGGGGGAAGTCACTGGAAGGAGACCCAGTCAAAGGAGAATGAGCTAGGTGATCTCTATAGCTGTCTAATGGGCAAAAATCCTTGGGATGTTTGTGCCACACCAGTGGCACATCCACAGCAACACTGCCCTGCCTGAAGATCCCCTGCTCTTGATCTACTGCATGAACAGACCACACACAGACATATACCCCACAACCCACTCTGACTCTAACAAGCACAGAGGATCAGTGGGCCTCCAGAAGTCTATAGATCTGGTAAACTAACCTTCAGCTTGAGCCAACCCTAAAGGAGAGAAAAGTGCAGCCTGACAGGGCCCACTCTGGGGCTAAGGAATTACAGGCAGAGTGAGAGTGATTGGAGAGGGGTCCCCTATGGCCTGGGGATAGACCTGGCAGGGGAGTCATCTCTTCTCCCATCCCCCATGTTTCCTACCACAGAGAACAGCTGTGAATGCATTAAAATTAAAAAGATGCATGTCGTTAAGAGCCTATCTGCTGGATATTACTCTTAAGTGTGATCTACTGGATTGCAGCCTGCACTACATCACCAAAAAGAAAAAAAGAAAAGGAAAAAGATTTCTTCCAGTATTACATTGCCTGTGAAACCCAGGAATCTAACCACAAATAATGATCCCATTCAGAATCTTGGCCCTCTGAAAGCACCCAGAAGTGAAGCCAATTGACTTTTCTCATCTTAAGCCAAAGTCAAACTTAGTATATAAAAACAAAAAGCTTCATCCAAAAGGCAGCAATTCAAAATGATAAAGGAATGCCAACACTCTCAGATGAGACAGAATCAGCCCAAGAACCATGCCAATTAAAAAAGTCAGGGTCCTCTTACCTCCAAATGATGGTACTAACTCCCTAGAAATAGTTCTTAACCTGATTGAAATGACATCCATAGAATTTAGAATCTAGATGGCAAGAAAGACATTCAGGAGAAATTTGAAATATGATATGGTTGGATGTTTTGTACTTTTCAAATCTCACGTTGATATGTAACCTCCAATATTGGAGGCGAGCCTAGTTGAAAATTTTGGGTCATGGGGGCAGATCCCTCATGAATGGCTTGGTACTTTTCTCACAATAGTGAGTGTGTTCTCACTGAATTCACACAAGATCTAGTTGGTTAAAAGAATATGACACACAACGACAAAAATAATATGTTCTCACTTATTTGTGGCATCTTAAAATCAAAACATTTGAACTCACAGACAGAGTAGAATGATAGTTACTAGGGGCTGGGAAGTATAGTGGGGTTTTGGCAGGGAGGTGGGGACGGTTAATGGGTATAAAAAATAGTAAGAAGAATGAATAAGACCTACTATGTGATAGCCCAATAGGATGACTATAGGCAATAACTTAATTGTATATTATTAAATAACTTAAAAAACGTAACTGGATGGTTTGTAACTCATAGGATAAATGCTTGAGGGGATGGCTATCCCATTTTCCATGACATGCTTATTTCACATTGTATGCCCTTATCAAAACATCTCATGTAACCCATCACCTACTATGTACTCATAATTTTTTTAAAAAATAATATAATTAAAAAACAATAGTGTGGCACTTACTTTCCTCCGCTCTCACAAACACCGTGTTATACAGCAGCTCTTCCTTTGCCTTCCACTATGATGGAAAGCTTCCTGAGGCCCTCACCATTAGCATATGCTAGTGCCATGTATTTCTGTACAGCCTTCAGAATCATGAACCAAAATAAATCTCTTTTCTCCATAAATTACCCAGTCTCAGGTACTTCTCTACAAAAAATGCAAATGAGTTAATACAGAAACAAATTGTAATGGAAAGTGAGGCATTGCTACAAAGATAACAAAATATATGGAATCAGCTTTGGACCTTGGTAACTGGCAGAGATTGGAAGTATTTGGAGGACTCAGAAGAAGACAGGAGGATGTAGGGATGTAGAGAATAGTATGAAGCTTCATATAGAATTGTTAAGTGGTTGTAATCAAGATGCTGGTAGAAATATAGACACTAAAGCCAGGTTGACAGGGACTCTGATGGAAATGAGAAAGTTTTTTGGACCTGGAGTAAAGGTCACCCATGTTATGCCCAAGCAAAAAAAAAAAAAAAAAAAAAAAAAAAAAAAAAATGACTGCATTAGGTTCATGTCCTAGGGTTCTGTGGAAGTTCAAACTTAAGAGTAATGACCTAAAGTATCTGGAAGAATAAATCTATTATTTTTATTTTTATTTTTATACTTTAAGTTCTGGGGTACATGTGCAGAGCATACAGGTTTATCACATAGGTATACACGTACCTTGGTGGTTTGCTGCATCCATCACTTCCTCATTTACATTAGGTATTTCTCCTAATGCTATCCCTCCCATAGCTCCCCACCCCCTCCTGTCCCTGCCCTAGTCCCCCACCCCCTGACAGGCCCCAGTGTGTGATGTTCCCTTTCCTGTGTCCATGTGTTCTCATTGTTCAACAACTGCCTATGAGTGAGAACATGCCTTGTTTGATTTTCTGTTCTTGTGTCAGTTTGCTGAGAATGATGGTTTCCAGGTTGATCCATGTCCCTACAAAGGACACAAACTCATTGTTTCTTGTGGCTGCATAGTATTCCATGGCGTATATGTGCCACATTTTTTTAATCTGGTCTATCACTGATGGGCATTTGGGTTGGTTTCAAATCTGCTATCATGAACAGTGCCGCAATAAACATACATGTGCATGTGTCTTTGTAATAGAATGATTTATTATCCTTTGGGCATATACCCAGCAATGGGATGACTGGGTCAAATAGTGTTTCTACTTCTAGATCCTTGAGGAATCGCCACACTGTCTTCCACAATGATTAAACTAATTTACACTCCACCAACCGTGTAAAAGCATTTCTATTTGTCCACATCCTCTCCAGCATCTGTTGTCTCCTGATTTTTTAATGATTACCATTCTAACTGGCATGAGATGATATCACAATGTGGTTTTGATTTGCATTTCTCTAATGACCAGTGATGATGAACTTTTTTTCATACGTTTTTTTTTGGCTGCATAAATGTCTTCTTTTGAGAAGTCACTGTTCTTATCCTTCACCCACTTTTTAATGAGGTTGTTTTTTTCTTGTACATTTGTTTAAGCTCTTTGATGATTCTGGATATTAGCCCTTTGTCACATGGGTAGATTGGAAAATTTTTTTCTCATTCTGTTGGTTGCTGGTTCACTCTAATGATAGTCTCCTTTGCTGTGCAGAAGCTCTTTTATTAGATCTCATTTGTCTATTTTGGCTTTTGTTGCCACTGCTTTCTGTGTTTTAGTTATAGAGTCCTTGCCCATGCCTATGTCCTGAATAGTATTGTGTACATTTCCTTCTAGGGCTTTTACGGTGTTAATTCTAAATTTCTAAGCAGTAAAGTATTCAAGACATGACCTGGCTGCCTCTAACAGCCAATGATCAGATATGGAAGCAAAGGAATGACTTAAAGTTGGAACTTATATTTGAAAGGAAAGAAGAGCATAAACGTTTAAAAACATTGAAACTTGACAGTGTGGTAGAGAAGGAAAGAATATTTTCAGGAGAAGAATACAAGTGGGTTGAGGGGCAACTACATGCTAGAGAGATTTGCATCTCTCTAGATGATTTGCTAAAGGGAATCCAAGTGATAATATCTGAGTCAATGAAAAAAAAAAAGGCCTCAAAGGCATTGCAGAAATATCTGAAGCAGCCTGTCCCATCACAGATCCAGATGCCTAGGAGAAAAGAATGGTCTGTGGGGCCAGGAAAAGGACCCTGCTACCCTGTGCAGTCTTGGTACATTTTCCTACATCCAGATTGCTCCAGTTCCAGCCTCAGCACAAAGTTTCCCAGGTACACCTTGGGCCACTGCTTCAGAAGGCACAAGTTGTAATTCTTGACTGTTTCAATGTGTTGTTAAGTCTGCAGACTTGCAAAATGCAAGAGGTAAGGAAACTTGGTGGCTTACCCCTGGATTTCAGAGGATGTATGGAAAAGACTGGGTGCTCCAGGGGCAGATGCCCTTCGGAGAACATCTAATCGGGTAATGTGGAAGGGAAATATGGGATTGGATATTCCACAGAGAGTACCTATTAGGGCATTGCCTGCTGGAGCTGCAGCCTTCTAGACCCCAAAGTGGTAGATCCATTGGCAGTTTGTACCCTGAGCCTGGAAAAGCCACATGCACTCAATTTCAACCCATGAGAGTAGCCACAGGGACTGCATCATGCAATGCCATATGGGTAGAGCTGCCCAAGGACTTTGGACCCCACCTCCTGCACCAGTGTACCCTAATGCAGGGCACGAATTTGAGGATTATTTTGGATACTTAAGAATTAAAGTCTGCCCTGCTGGGTTTCAAACATCTGGGGGGCCTATTGCCATTTTCTTTTGGCCATTTTCTCTATTTTGGAATGGCAATGCCAACCCAATGCCTGTACCACCATTGCATCTTGCAAGTAAATAGCATGTTCTTTATTCTACAGGCTAAAAATAGGTGGAAGAAATGTACCTAGAGCCTCAGGTGAGATTTCAGACATTTAAGTTAATGCTTGGAACTAGTTAAGACTTTGGGAGATTATTGGTAAGGGATGATTTTATATTGGAATCTGAGAAGAACATAAAATTTGGGGGACCAGGGATGGAGTGATATGGTTTGAATGTTTTGTCCCCTCCAAATCTGAGTTAAAATATGACTTCCAATCTTGGAGGTAGGCACAAAACTAGGTGTTTATATCATTGGGACAGATTCCTCATGAATGGCTTGGTGTTGTCCTCATGATAAAGAATGAGATCTTGCTACTAGGTGTTTATATCATTGGGACAGATTCCTCATGAATGGCTTGGTGTTGTCCTCATGATAAAGAATGAGATCTTGCTACTAGGTGTTTATATCATTGGGACAGATTCCTCATGAATGGCTTGGTGTTGTCCTCATGATAAAGAATGAGATCTTGCTCTGAATGCACGTAAGATATAATTTTTTATAAAAACTGTGATATCCCTTCCACTCCCTCTCTTGCCATCTGATGTGTCAGTATCCCCTTTATCTTCTGCCATGATTGAAAGCTTCCTGAGGCCCTCACCAGGAGAAATGTTGCTGCCATGCTTCATGTACAGAATTCTGAATTGTGAGCCAAAATAAATATCTTTTATTCATAAGTTACCCAGTCACAGGTATTACTGTATAGCAACAAAAATGAACTATACAAAACACAATTCAATAAAACCAGTAAAATGATCCAAAAGAAGAAACACGACATAGAAATTTCACAAAAGAACCAAACTGAACTTATAGAACTGAAAAAAAATACTACAAGAATTGTACAATATAATTGAAACTATTAACAAAAGAATACAGCAAGCGAATAAAAAATTTCAGAGTTTGAAGACAAGTCTTTTGAATTAACTCAATTAGGCATTTTTTAAATGAATTTTTTAAAGTGGCCAAAGTGTCTGAGAAATATGAAATTATATAGGGAAACCAAACCTGCAACACATTGGCACTACTGAGAGAATAAGAAACTTAGAGAACATATTTGACAATAGAGTCCATGAAAATCTTCCCTACCTTGTTAGAGAAATTGACATGCAAATTCAAGAAAAAAAAAAAAACCTGAAATATACTATAGAAGATGACCGTTCCACAGACATATACTCATGAGATACTCTAAGGTCAATATGGAAGAAAAAAATCTTAAAGGAAGGTAGAGAGAAGTGTCAGGTCAAATAAAAAGGTAACCCCATCAGGCTAACAACAGACTTTCTAATGGAAAAGTCACAAGCCAGAAGAAATTGAAGGCATATTTTAGGATCAATAAAGAAAATAAACTCCAACCAAGAATTTTATATTATACCAAACTAAGCTTCATAAGTGAAGGAGAAATATTTCTTTTTTTCAGAAAAGCAGCAGCTAAGAGAATGTATTGCCACTAGACCAGCCTTAAAAGAGGACTTTAGGAAAGTGCTAAACATGGAAAAGAAAGAACAGTTACCGTTACCACAAAAACAGTATTTAATGTACCTAAATACATTGCCCACATACACTAAAAAGCAACTACGCAATCAAGTCTATTTTATTTACTAGTTTTTTTGAGATGAAGTTTCGCTCTTGTTGCCCAGTCTGGAGTGCTATGGTGTGATCTTGGCTCACTGCAGCCTCTGCCTACCAGGTTCAAGCAATTCTCCTGCCTCAGCCTCCTGAGTAGCTGGAATTATAGGCATGCAGCACCATGCCTGGGGAATTTTGTATTTTTAGTAGAGACCGGGTTTCACCATGTTGATTAGTCTGATTTCAAACTCCTGACCTCAGGTGATCCGTCCACCTTGGCCTCCCAAAGCGCACAATGAAGTCTGTAAAATAACCAGCTAATAACACATTGACAGGATCAAAACCACACATATCTTATTAAGCTTGAATGTAAAGGGTCTAAATACACCACTAAAAAGAGAGAGTGGCAAATTGGATTAAAAAAATACAAGCCCCAACCTCCTATTGTCTTCAGGAAAACCATGTCATGTATAATGACAACCACAAGCTAAAAGTACGGGGATGAAGAAAAATCTATCATGCAAATGGAAAAAAGAGCAAGAGTCGCTATTCTTAAAACAGATAAAACAGACATTAAATGAACAACAGTCAAAGTGGACAGAAAAGGGCATTATATGATAATAAAGGGTTCAATTTAACAAGAAAATTTATTCTAAATTTATATGCACCCAACATATGAACATTCAAATTCGTAAAACAAGTTTTTCTCAACCTACAAAAAGGCTTAGACAGCCACACAATAATAGCGCGTGACTTCAACACCCGACTGACAGTGTTAGACAAATCTTCAAGGGCAGAAAACTAGCAAGGACATTCTGGATTTAATCTTGATACTTGACCAACTGGACAGCTAAAAGACATCTACAGAATACTACATCCAACAATTCCAGAAAATACATTCTTCTCATATGCTCACAAAACATACTCTAAGATTGACTACATGCTCACTCATAAAGCAAGCATTACAAATTTTTTTTAAAAAAATACATACATCAGAATCATACCAGGCACATGTTTGGACTACAGGGCATTAAAAATAAAAATAAATATCAAAAAGATCTCTTAATACCAATAAATTACATGCAAATGAACAACTTCCTCCCAAATGCCTTTTGGGTAAACAATGAAATTAAGGCGTGAATCAAAAAATTCTTTGAAATTGATAAAAATAAACACAATATACCAAATTGTTAGGGACACAGCTAAAGCAGTTTTAAGAAGTTTATGGTGTGAAAAGACTATAAATTGGGTTCAGTGATTTGATTACTGCTCAGGTGATGGGTACACCAAAATCTCACAAATCACCACTAAAGAAATTACTCATGTAACCAACCTGTTTCCCAAAAACCTATGCAAATATATATATTTGTAAAGCCTACATCAAGAAGTTAGTTAAATTAATAATCTAAAATTGCACCTACAATAACTAGAAAAACAAGAACAAACCAATCCCAAAACTAGCAGAAGAAAAATAACCAAAATCGGAACAAACTGAGCAAAATTGAAAGCCAAAATTCCACATGAAAGATTAACAAAACCAAAAATATTTTTTGAAAGAATAAACAGAAAGGATAGATGGCTAGCTAGTTTAACAAAGAAATAAAATAGAGGGAAGATCCAAGTTAGCACAGTCAGAAATTACAAGGTGACATTACAACAAATATCACAGACATATGAAACATCCTTAAACACTATTATAAATACCTCTATGCACACAAACTAGGAAATCTAAAGGGAATGAACAAATTGCTAGAATAACCCCCCAAGATCGAACTAGGAAAATATTGGCTCACTGCAACCTCTGCCTACAGGTTCAAGCAATTAACAAAATCAAAAGTATTTTTTTAAAAGAATAAACAGAAGGGATGGATGGCTAGCAAGATTAACAAGGAAAAAAATAGAGGGGAGATCCAAATTAGCACAGTCAGATATTACAAGGTGACATTACAGAGTGAACTAGGAAAAAATTGAAACCTGAACAGAACAATAATGAGTTCTGAAATTAAATCAATAATACGAACGTACCAACAAAAATTTCTGGACCAGATGGGTTGACAGCTAAATTCTACTAGGTATACAAAGAAAAGGTGGTGCCAATCATACTGAAACTATTCCAAAAAATTGATTAGGGAAGAATCTTTCCTAACTCATTCCATGAAACCAGAATCATCCTGGTACCAAAATCAGGTAGAGAAGCAATGAATAAAGAACACTTCAGGCCAAAATCCCTAATGAACACAAGTGCAAAAATTTTCAGCAAAATACAAGTACACCAATTCCACTAACATGTCAAAAAGTTAATTCACTATGATGAAGTAGGCTTTATTTCTTGGATGCATGTTGGTTAAAGGTACACATATCATTCAATGTCATTCACTATACAACAGAATTTAAAAGCTTATGATCATTTAATAGACAGGTAAAATGCTTTTAATGAAATCCGACAGTTCTTCATGATAAAAACCATCAATAAACTAAATATTGAAGAAACATACATTAAAATAAGAGAAGTCATCTGTGACAAAGCCACAGACAGTATCACACTGAATAGGCAACAGCTGGAACTATTCCTTTTGATAACTGGATCAAGAGAAAGATGTCTACTTTCACTACTCCTATTTAACATAGTACTGAAAATCCTCTCCAGAGCAATTGGACAAGAAAATATATATATATATATATATATATATATATATATATATATATATATATATATATAAAAGGCATTCCAATAAGAAAAGAATAAGTTAAACTGTCTCTCTTCACTACGTAATTCTATACCTGCAAAAAACCTAAAAACTCTACCAAAAAAGCTATTAGAACAAATTAACAACTTTAGAAAAGTTTCAGGATACAAAATCAATGTACCAAAATCAGGAACATTTCTATACACTAATAACATTCAAGCTGAGAGCAAAATCAAGAATGCAATCCCGTTTACAGCAGTTACAAAAGAATAAAGTACAACTAGCTGAGGAGGTGAAATATCTCAACAAGAACCACAAAAGCTGCTGAAAGAATTCAGAGGTGACACAAACAAATTGAAAAACTTTTCATAATCATGGATTAGAAGATTCAATATCATTAAAATGGCCATACTCCCCAAAGCAATTTACAGATTCAGTACGATTCTTACTAAATTACCAAAGTTATTTTTCACAGAATTAGAGAAAAAAAAATCTTTCCTAAAACTTATATGAAACCAAAGGAGCACAAATAATCAAAGAAATCCTGAGCAAAAAGGACAAAGCTAGAGGCATCACATTACCCAACCTCAAATTATACTACAAGAGTATAAGAACCAAACAGCATCGTACCAGTACGAAAACAGACACATAGACCAATGGAACAGAATAGACATCTGGGAAATAAAACTAAACACCTACATCCATCTGCTTTACAACAAAGTTTAACAAATAAACAGGTATCTGGTTATCCATATGCAGAAGGAGTATCTGGTTATTCATATGCAGAATAATGAAGCTGGACCATTACCTTTCACCATATATAAAAATTAAATCAAGATGGAGTAGAGATGGACATGTAAGACCTCAAAGTATAAAAATTCTACAAGAAACTCTAAATAATACCATTCTCAGTATCAACCTTGGCAAATGATTTATAGCTATGCCCTCAAAAGCAAATTGCAACAAAAACAAAATTGAATGTGGAACTTAATTAAACTAAAGAGCTTCTGAAGAGCAACAGAAATTATCAAGGGCATAAATAGACAACCTGCATAATGGGAGAAAATATTCAAAAAGTATCTATCTCAAAAAGGTCTAATATCCCAAATAGATTAGGAACAAGCAAAAAGCAAATAACCAATAAGAAAGTGGGCAAAGGACAGGAACAAACACTTCTCAAAAGAAGACATAAAAACAGCCAACAAACATGGAAAAATCTTCATCATCACTAATCATCAGAGAAATAAAAATCAAAATGAAAAAGTATCAACTCACACCAGTTGGAAGGTTTTTTTGTTGTTTTAAGTCAAAAACTAACATATGTTGATAAGGCTGTGGAGAAAAGGCTACACTTATATTTGTTCATTGGAATAAAAATTAATTCAGCTAGTGTAGAAAGCAGTTTGAAGATTTCTCAAAGAACTAAAAGTTGAGCTACCAATTGACCCAGCAATCCAATCCTGTTACTCAGTACATACTTCCCCCAAATTATTTTACCAAAAAGACACAGCGCTTGTATGCTCATCACAGCACAATTCACAATATCAAAGACATGCAACTAAACCCAGTGCCCATCAATGGTGAATTGGATAAAGAAAGTGTGGCATATATACACCATGGAATACTGTGACAGCCATAAAAACAAAAGCAATTATGTTCTTTGCAGCAACGTGGATGCAGTTGGAAGCCATTATCCTAACCTAAGTATGTAGAACAGAAAAGTAAGTAACACATGTTCTCAGTTATAAGTGAGAGGTGAAAATTGGATACATGTGCACATAAAGATAAGATCAATATTACACTGTGCAATACAAGAAGCAGAAGGGAGGGAAGGACGCAAGGTTTTAAAACTACCTGTTGGGTACTAGGCTCTCTACCGGCATGATGGATTCATTCATACTCTCAAGCTCAACATTACACAGTATACCTTTGTAACAAACCTGCACATGTGCCTCCTGATTCTAAAATAAAAGATAAAAATTTTAAATGGGGCAAAATATACACAAAAAACAATCCTATGTTTATATCCCAGATGAATTATATAACATCAAATAAATGACAGATATGAAAACCTGAATAAGCAATATATGAGATTCAAAATCCTTAGAGAGGTTTTGCCGTAAAAGTTAAGCCATAAAAGCTGACTCACCTATTACAACTGTTTTTCTTCTCTGCGGCATGACCATTGTTTTCTGACCTTTATGGTGAGATGTTATACATTATCCAGACTCCTTATTCTTTATTCAAACCTAGATAAAATAATGTTAGAGATAAAGAGCCTTGTGACTGTTACTTCTTTACAAAAGAATTTCAAACAACTGCATTCTGGTGTAATCACTAGTAGCTAATTAGGTCTTATGTCTGCATGTTAGTCTTTGTATGAAAAATGTAGTTCTGTTCAGCAGCTTTGTTTGGCCTATATAAACAATTCTCATTTCCCCCGTCAGGAGCCCTGATTATCATTCTTCTTACTATTCTTCCTTGATGAAGTTCTGCTTCCCAGACAGCTTCCCTCATACTTTGTACTTGAATAAACTCTTCTAACTAGATCCTGCGCCTTTTGATTATTTAAGGTTGACAATAAGACTTGCATAACATCATAAAGAAAACTACAGCCAGAAGACAAATCAACCAACCAGCAGAATGAACTTTCCCAAAAAGAGACATGTTGAAACATTTTGATGCCAAGATTCATTTAATATAGAATCCAAAAATGTTAAAATAAAAATGGAAAGAACAATACCATGAAATATATTTGCCAAATACAAAATACCAAATCATGGAACATACCTGCAAGTCCTTTTAAAA
>NW_016107469.1:4421358-4444971 GCF_001604975.1 Cebus imitator
CAATTTTAATAAAAGTGACATAGAAAATATATTCAGTAATTTTAAATAAGAAAATGAGGTGATTTATACAACTCACTTTGTCTTGCCCTTTTTGAAAAATGAGCTAAACCCTTTATTAACATGTTCTTTTCTTCCCTTAAAAAACACAATACGTAAAAAAAAAGGTGCAACTTTTTACAGTCACCTTGAAGCTCATCAGCTATTCTTGGCAAATTTGTAGACGTGAACTGCATCAGAAACTCATTAAGGTTCCAGTGGAAAGTTAGAACAAGGAGCATAGAAAACTTTTTTTTAAAGTCTCATTTTTCTGGGATCTATTACCATAATTCTAAAATATTTGACATTTATTATTTGCTATATTTCAGATAATGGAATAAGAGCTTATTTATCTTATTTATTTATCTATTTAACCCTGGATGAAACACTTTGAAGTAGACATCAGTAATAACCACATTTTATAGAAGATGAAATAGACAGCTTAAATATCTTGCCCAAACTGATGCCAGAATGTTATCCATGTGGTATGAGGTTAAGCCTTTCTGAAGGTGATACATATTTAAAAGCATAGTATTTCAAAGACATCTCCAGCTATTCTAGAGGGGATCCCTACCTCAAATTTATAATTAACTCTACTTATCTTGATGGTGGTTGTGGTATAGGACTAAGGAAACTTTATTTTCTGCTTTGGGATAAATATTTACTTTCCATTTATGTTGATACAAAGCCAAAATCCTCTCCTAGAATGAGGAATTTAAGAAGCTTGTTGACTGAGTATAGTCATATAAAAGACTTCTCTAGAGTGGCCTGAGTTGCAGTTTTGCAAATTGATCAATTTTTAATTGCTGAAGAAAAAGAACTTTATTTTCTGATGTATTGCAGGGAGGGAGGTGGGGTGAGGGTGAGGACTCTGGAGAGAGAACAAGGGCAAGGCAGTTCCAGTAAGTGAGCTATAAACTATACTTTTCACACACAATTCTGTAGAAGAAGGCAGAATTAAATAGCCAGGGTTAGGAAACTCCCTTGATAGGCACTAGTCAGTGAACATCAGGCAAAATATGATACCTGATTTTTTGTTATTTTTCTCTTCATTGCAATTCTCAATAGTTTGTTCCCAAGCCTCCATATGGATAATACTTAGCTAGCATTTCCTATGTGCCAAGTACTACTCCTAATGCTCGCTTGGAAGTAGTCCATTTAATCTTCAGTGAAGTTCTGTGATATCAGTGCTGGTATTATCTTTGTTTTACATAAAATACAGTTAAGGCATCAAGTCAATAACTTCCCTAAGATCTTACTGCTAGTAAGTGGCCAAATGGATTAGAACCTAAGACATCGCATCAGTGTCCACACATTTAACCAGAATCCTGTGCTACTTCACAGAAAAGATCTGCTAGCTTCTACAGATTAGAGTTAGAAAAGATTTCGGACATTAAGAAATCATGTTAGTTCACACTGGAGTGAGGTGGCACAGGAAAAGGCAAAACAACATGAAAAAGAGAAGACCAGAGCACATGTCTATAGGAAAGGTGATAAATGAAGCCAGGATGAATTCATGGAATGTGTAAGAATTTTCCAGGGATAATCGGAAATACTAAGAAAAGAGAAGGCCATAGAAGACAAAACTTGCAATCAGGTACAATGAACACTCATTAACTTAGATACATACTAAAGAAAATTCCTAAGGGCTTGAGAAATTTAAACTTGGAAGCATTCTAAAAATGAATGGTTGATTTATTATTTAAGAGTTCTTGCCTCTGGATATGTGCTTGTGTGGGCAATGTCAAGGTTTGCTTCAGTACCCCTTTATTTTTATTCTACATTTTCTGCTTTTCCTTCTTCTCCCTGCATGCTATACCACCATCCACACAAGCAGCAAGCACACCTAGATCTATGTATTGTCTCGTTAGACATGTTAATAACTTTAAGCTGGTTATCATTACGTCTTGCCTGGGAGCCATTCTTTCCATTTTGGAAGCTGGCATACAAATTCTTTGCCCTATGATGAGTTGATATTAACTAAACTTATTGAACAGTGTTTACATTGAGATCCTAATATTGTGCCATTGCACATCTTGCTTTTACAATTTTTATCAGAGATGTTTCCAACTTGTGTCAAATTGACTTATTAGAATACAAATATATATATATTTGAAACAAAATTTTAAAGAATTATTAAAATACTATCATTCTATTTAACATCCAATAAATTTATTGATTCTCTACCCAGGGCTCACAATATTTGTTTTGTCACTCAGATTTCCCTACTCTTTATCTTCTCTAGCCATCCTATTGTTTCAGCAGAATTCAGATGACATCATAAGATTTGAGGATCTCTATGGACACTCCTCCTTTCCATTCTCAATTCAGATCATTTATTTAATATGTGCATTCCACTTGTTCTGTGATAAATTCTACTTTTGTTCTCTTTACTTGTATTTCTGACATTTCCCTATGTTGTGGTACATATGAATCTAGATTGTTACCCAGTGAATGAAAGAAGTCTTATTTATTTTATTAAATTTTGTAATTTATGTAAAAATGTCTGTCCTTATGCTCTTCAATCAAAGCAAAAAGTAAGCAAACAAGAAATTCACATAAGTCTCTGTATAAAGAAACAACTTTCCAAAAGAGAAAATACATTGTAGAGCTTTAACCCTTAGTTGATTAATTCAATATTTATTGCACACTTGCTATGTGGAAGACAATTTGATTCACATGATTCCTAATTTCATGGAACATATTTTCTAGTGGGGGCCCACAATACTTTCACTTAAGCATTTACACATACTATATGTCAAAGGCACAGAAGTGAATAGGATGTTTTAGAATTTTGCACTCATACAACTATATTGTAGTATAGGATGATAGATAATAAATAATAGACCAAAAAATAAAAATAATATTCAAGGTGTTATAAATGATATGCAAAGAACAAAGCAGGGTAAGATCTTCTCAAAAAAAAAAAAGATGAAATAAGTAAATTGAATCTTACTAACATAGCAACAGAGAGGAAACTGTAAGGCCATTTCTAAAATATTATCTCCTTAGGAAAGTGAGTGTGAGTATATTTTTAAAACCAGGCGAAGCTCAGGGTGGGCTGAGTTATAAAGACAAAGGTAGATGCAAGAGGATGAAGTGAAAATATTGTAGGAGTCATAAGACATTCTGTGAATGGGTTGCTTATTGACTATATGACTCTTCTAATCCCCAATCCCTTCGGCCCTCCTGAGTAGATTATAAAGTCAGCCACAAAAGTGTTCTTATTCCAGTTCTATACAACTCAAGTGATCATTAGATTGCATCACTGTCTCAGAAACAACAGTTTGTAGTTGGACCGGGATCTGATCTCTATGTTCTTCTTGTCAAATGATGAGTTGTTGGACCATCTGATATGGTATTAATGGAACAGTAGCACATAAGACTCATGTACACATTTTTCATGGACAGTATGGAAAAAGACTAATAGCAAAATAAGGGTTACGTTATATAGAGCACTGTGAATATTATTGAAATTAAATCTAAGCCAAGAAAACAAGTGTCCAAGTGGTCAGCTCTTTTAATTTAGAGATTTGTTGTTTTACATGGCAGTAGTATTAGTCTGAGTGTAACACCAAACACCATCTTGGCTAATAGGGAATCTATACCTATTTATTTGTCTATTATCACTTGGACCAAAAACAATTAAACTTCCCTGTTGAAACTTAAGAGCTGTGAAAGTATTGTTTGTCACTTAAGGTAAGGTATTGACGAAAGTCTGACCATTATGGAAATCACCATTTGAATGGTAGGTATAAAAGTGAATCAAGGATTTTTCTGGGTAATTTTTCATAAACCTCTTTATCTTTTTATGTTAGTGGGCTCACATATCAATGAGAAATTAACCACAGGGTGTGTATTACTCTTGAATAAATAAATCTCTAACATCTCATATACACAAATCAAGTTTATGTGTGGTAGACAAAAATCAAACTTGATCTCCACCTAAAACCAGTACCCTGATTGGGTACAGATTGCACTGGAGATACAGAGATTGTTTAATATCTCTGTAAGATCATTATCACACTACTATAAAGAGCTACCTGAGACTGGGTAATTCATAATGAAAAGAGGTTTAATTGACTCACAGTTCCACAGGCTGTACAGAAGATATCAATGGGGAGGCCTCAGGAAATGTACAATCATGGTGAAAGGGCAAAGAAGAAGCAAGCAGGTCTTCACATGGCAGCAAAAGAGAGAAGGGTGTAGTGCCACAGATTTTCAAGTAATCAGATCTCACAGGAAATCACTCACTATCACAAGAACAGTAAGGGGGAAATTTGCCCCCATGATCCAGTCACCTTCCCCCAAGTTTGTCCCCCAACACTGGACATTACAATTCAACATGAGACTTGGGTAGGTACCAAGAGCCAAACCATATCATTGTGGCCCTGGCTTCTCCCATATCTCATGTCCTTCTCACATTTCTAAACATAGTTATGACTTCCCAACAGTCCATTTAAAGTCTGGACTCATTCCAACATTAACTCAAAAGTCAAAGTCCAAAGTCTCATCTGAGACAAGTCCCTTCTGCCTATGAGCCTGTACAATCAAAAACATATTAGTACTTCCAAGATACAATAGGGGTACAGGCATTGGGTAAATGTTCCTGTTCTAAATGGGACAAATTGACCAAAACAAAGGGGCAGTACCCCATTCTCAGTACCAGTTTTCTGTATGTCCATTCTCACACTTATAAAAAGCTGCCTGAGACTGGGTAGTTTATAAATAAAAGAGGTTTAATTGACTCACAATTCCACAGGCTTTACAAGAGCCATGGTTGAGGAAGCCTAAGGAAACCTACAATCATGGCAGAAGTGTGAAGGGGTAGCAAGCATGTCTTCACATGGCAGAAGGAGAGAGAAAGAGGGAAAGGAAGGGCAAGTGCCACAGACTTTTAAACCGTTAAATCTCATGAGAACTCATTCGCTGTCACAAGAACAGCAATGGAGAAATCCACCTCCATGATCAAATTACTTACCACCAGGTTCCTTCCCCAGCATAGGGAATTACAATTCAACATAAGATTTGGGTGCAGACAGAGTCAAACCATTTCAACAGAAGTGCCCCAGTTAACTTTCTGAGTGAAGCTGGCAAATTTCTGAAAATTAGGACAGATTATTTCCAAGAAAAATAGATTACTATAAAAAAAATAGTGCCAAGCTTTCATCCTACCCATGTTGTGTTTCTGGCCCCCATGGACAGTGTTATAATTATTTTTGCATAAGTTTTCTTTGTTTCATGATCAGGGTCCAATTTTTAAATTATCGTTTATTGAAATTAATAATGTGAGGATACTTCTCATTATAAGATCCTAATGGAAGAAACATTACTGTCTGAAGTGTTTAATAGAATGCCAATGACATTTTCAATTATTTTATGGAATATAATTTACATATAGAAAAGTGCATGTAAGTAAATAGATCGATGAATTGTAATAAATGGAAAACACTCATGTAATTGACATTTATATCAAGAAGCAGAATACAGGCCATCATCTCAGAATTTCCCCTCATGCTTCCTACTAATCACTATTTCCCCCAGAGATAACATGATTTTAGATAATTACTACAAAGTGAATGCCATTATACCCACCACCCAGGTCAATAAATAGAGCTTTTCATGTTGTGCTGGAAGTCTTTCCATTACAATCCTTTCATCCTTCCAAAAGTAGCCATCATTCTGACATTTTTGTAATCACTTTCCTGCATGTCTTTTGGTTTTATTAACCCAAGTGTGCAACCCTAGACACTATAGCTTAAAGATCCCCCATTTAAAAAAAAATTGATATGACTTTTTTTTTTTTTTGAGATGAAGTCTCACTCTGTCGCCCAGTCTGGAGTGCAGTGGCACTATCTTGGCTCACTGCAACTTCCGCCTCCCAGGTTCTCATTTACATAAACCAAACTTCCTGGATAAATGGTTGGTTCAAAGTATGGGATAGGAAATATGCAAGAGAAATCTGGAACCTCTTGATATGCCAGAGAACAATCAAGCTAACAAAGACTATGGAGGTCATGTCAAAAGGACTCTAATTCCAACTTAAATAGGCTCTTCTAGCCAAACAATATACAGTTTGAGCCTTAATAAAGATAAAAACTGAAACAGATTGAAAACATCAAATACATTTAAATCCATGATTTTATAATGGCATGAAAGACAAGTGTCCATCATGAAAACAGCAAAAACACCAACCAAACATCCAAGAGCAGCAAAGAAGACAAAAGAATCACACAACGAATAGCCCATTCCTACATAAACAGTACAAACAAGGAATCAAAAAGTAGATCAAGCGGCTCTCAAAAAAATGACCCTAGAATCAAAACCAAACAAAATAACAAAACGAAAAGATTACAAACATGAAACACCACAAAAGAACAAATGCAATAAAAATCAAAAGCGACAAACATCAAAAAAAAAGTCTGAAACAGCCAAAAACCTACTAACGAAAAAACAAAACACCACCAAGAAAATGGTTACACAGACTGCACCTGATGATAAACAAACATAGCAAAGCACAGGAAATTCCGCAGAAAATACAGACAAACGAAAGCAAAAGTCAGAAGAGTAACAAGAAGAAAACCCAAACCCTATAAAAAGGCAAAAGACAAACCCAAGTCCTTAAATAAAGACACAGAAACAAAGAGAAAAAAGAATAGAGAAAATCAACAGATTAAAAGCGACAAAAAAGAGAGCCGGGGGGCGTGGCTCAAAACGGCAATACCAGAACTGTAGGAGGCCGAGGCCGGTGAAACACAAAAAAAGGAGATACAGACAAACCCAACCAAAAAGGTGAAAAACCAACGCTACAAAAAATACAAAAAACACAGAAGAAAGGTAGCACAAGCCAATAATATCAACAACTCAGAAAGCAGAAACAAGACAATGGCACCATGGAAAAAAAAACACTTGTCTTTCATGCCATTATAAAATCATGGATTTAAATGTATTTGATGTTTCCAATCTGTTTCAATTTTTATCTTTATTAAGGCTCAAACTGTATATTGTTTGGCTAGAAGAGCCTATTTAAGTTGGAATTAGAGTCCTTTTGACATGACCTCCATAGTCTTTGTTAGCTTGATTGTTCTCTGGCATAGCAAGAGGTTCCAGATTTCTCTTGCATATTTTCTACTCCATACTTTGAACCAACCATTTATCCAGGAAGTTTGGTTTATGTAAACGAGAAATAGTATTAAAATGCCACAGTCCTGGGATTCAGAATGCTCATTGCTATTGGCTTGGCCAATGTGTCTAGGGATTTTTATTTAAAGGGATTCTAGTAAGAGCAGTCAATTCTTATATATAGAATGATCTAGTCCATGCTAATAAAATTATCTTCTAAAGATGAACTGGGATCTGCTATAAAAAAGCTAGTCTGACGTTTTTCTTCTTCAGCTTTTTTTTTTTCATGACCCCACAACTAAAACAGTCAATTCTGAATTTTTCATAGGAGCTTTTTAGTAAGTATACATAAGAAATGAATGATTCTCAAGCAGAATCTAAAGATTATATGTTTATTCTGATAACTGTGAGTAGCAGTGTTCAAGGATATAGTAAAATCTAACATAGGGATTAATATAGTTTGGATCTGTGTCCCTGCCCAAATCTCATGTCAAGTTGTAATTTCCAATGTTAGTAGTGGGGCCTGCTGGGAGGTTATTAGATCATGGGGACAGTTTTTCAGGAATGATTTAGCACCACCCCCACTTGGTATTTTCTTGGCAGTAGTAAATGAGTTTTCATAATATCTGTTTTTTGTTTTTTTTTTTAAGTGTATAGCGCTCCTTCTCTCTCTCTACCTCTTGCTCTGGCCATGTAAGAGAGCTCACTCCTGCTTTTGCCATGTGATTGGAAGCTTTCTGAGACCTCCTGAGAATCAGAAATTGCTATGCTTTCTGTACAGCCTGCAGAACCATGAGCCAATTAAACTTCTTTTCTTATGAATTATTCAGTCTCAGTTATTTCTTTATAGCAGTTTGACAATGGACAGGAGTCAAAAGAAAAGTTATTTGCCTTTGGACGGTTCACAGAAAAATCAACTTACAAAAGTCAGGTTAATTAGAGAAAGGGCATACAAATTATTAATATGCATATGGGAGAGAAACACAGAGTGATTACATCCCAACACCCTCATGGAGTTCAGAAACTTAAATACCATCTTGATGTTACAGAAAAATTGGGATTGGATTTTGAAAAAACAGGTTATGATGGCAAAACAAGTTATAGGAGGTAGAGAAGAGGAGGCTTAGCTAGCAAAAGTGGTCTTGATATGCAGATGAAACTTCACAGGTAGCATCCCTCAGAAGGAATAGATGATAAATGTTTTTTTCAGACCTATAAAAGTATCAAACTTTCGGTAAATCTTTCCTCAGAAAAAATCTAGCTGTAGCAATGCAGATTCTCTACAGATGCAAATCTGCCTTTACAAAAGACAACCTTGTAGGGTTACTTCTCTTTGCTGGATTTCTAAACAGGTGTCTCAGAGTACATCAAAGATATATATTTTGGAGTAAAATATTTTGATTTTCTTTTAGTTCCCAATTTGAAACTTTAAGAAGTTATGTTAAAGTAAGGCTTATAGCATGGAAGATATTTTATTTAGAGTTTATTAGATTTAAAAAGGCAAAGGAGTGGAAAGTAACCAAATTAGGATAAGTAGAAAAGAGCAAATATATATATATATATATATACACACACACACACATACATTATATATATACACATTTCTTAATCAGTCTCGTAGTCCTGAGAATAGATAATTTTATTTCAGCAGCTGTGTCGCATTCCAGGAGATGCTATTGCAAGAGGGACTAGGCCTGTATATATCACGCAGGAAAACAGATCTTTAATAAGAAGCATTTCTATGGATACAAGAAAAACAAAGGTTAATGTCCAGAGTACTCTGTAGATTTGTTTTTCTAGAGTCTCTGAAGCATGTTCAGATTGCAGTGGCAAGCTGAAAGATTTTTCCGGATAATAACTCAAAGCAAACGTTCAATTGAACTTTCTGAGCAGTTGATACATCAGCCAGCATGAAGGCTATTTATGTATAAGTTGCCGTGGTGATTTCTTGTGATGTTTATATCAAGTTGTCTAGCTTCACTTTGCAGGGCTTTAAGAAATGTAGTTTGAATTTCTAGTGATCTCATGTCAAAAAAATTGAAGGAAAATTTGAAAACATTAGTTGGAGATTTGTAGCCAGGAAAGAATATATGATTCAGCCTAAACTGTAGAACAATAATAAAAACTGAAAAACAATGGACAAGTCTACAAACAGGTGTACTATAGAGTTTTCCTGAAATACATTTTTTCTCTCTCTAGTTCCCCATTTCTACCAAGAATAAAACATAAGAGGACCAATTTATATGAAAAATAAATTTTGGTCCTAATATACTTGGCCTAATTTTTAGCATAAAATAGTGACTGGCCATATAAGCTCCTTTTAAGTTGGTTATCCTGGAATTTTAAAACAAAGCTTTACATGTTAAACTTTTAAAAGCCTCTAAGGTAGGAAGTAAAGCTAAAGATCCACAGTTACATCATACCGTGCCTATAATATCTGTATAAATTAGAAAATCTAAAAAAAAAAAAAAATGGACAAATTCCTGGACATGCAAGCTACCAAGACTGAACCAGGAAGAAATCCAAAACCTGAACAGACCAATATCAAGTAATGAGATCAAAGTCATAATAAAAAGTCTCCCAGTAAAGAAAAGCCTGGAACCAGATGGTTTCGATGCTGAATTCTTCCCAACATTTAAAGAAGATATAATATCAATCAAACTTGAGCTATTCTAAAAAAATAGAGGAGGATATAATTCCAAACACATTCTATGAGGTTGATAGTTACCCGGACACTTAAAGCAGACAAGGGCACATCAAAAAAAGAAGAAGGAGGAGGAGGAGGAGGGGAAAGAGGAGGAAAAGGAGGAGGATGAGGAGGAGGAGGAGAAGGAGAAGGAAACAATGGGCCAATATCTCTTATGAGTATTGATGCAAAAATCCTGAACAAAATACTAGCAAATGAAATTCAACAATACATTACAAAGATTATTTATTATGACCAGGGTTAAAAGATTTAACCCTGGGATGCAAAGATGTTTGAACATACACAAATTAATGAATGTGATACATCAAACCAACAAAATTAAGACTAAAAACCCGATGATCATTTCAATTGCTTCTGAATGAAGTTGATAAAATTGAACATCACTTCATAATAAAAACCTTCAAAAAACTGGGCATAGAAGAAAGTTGCCTCAACATAATTAAGGCCGTTTACAACAGACCCAGAAATATTAACATACTGAATGGAGAAAAGCTGAAAGCCTTTTATATAACATCTGGAAGACAACGTGGATGCCCCGTGTCACCACTGTTATTCAACACAGTACTGGGAGTCCTAGCTGGAGCAACCATACAAGAAAAAGATATAAAGTGCACCCAAACTAAAAAGGAAGAAGTCACATTATCCCTGTTTGCAGATGATATAATTTTATATTTGGAAAAACCTAAAGATTCCACTAGAAAATTATTATAATTGATCAATTCAGTAACGGTTCAGGATACAAAATCAATATATACAAACCAGTACCATTTCTATATGCCAGCAGTGAAAACTGTAAAACATAAATTGGAAACAATAGTCACGAGTAAAATTTGATATCTAGCAATTAACCAAGAGTGAAAGGTCTCTTGATGAAAACTATAAAACTGAAGGAGACAACCAAAAAATGAATAAATATTCTATGTTCTTGGATTGGGAAAATCAGTGTTGTTAAAATGTCCATACTACCCAAAGCAATCTGCAGATTTAATGCAATCCCTATGAAAATACCAATGACATTCTTCACAGAAATAGAAAAAATAATCATAAAATTTATATGGAAACGTCAAGTGCCTAGAACAACCAAAGCTACCCTGAATGAAATGAACAAAACCGGAGGATTACCTTACTTGACTTCAAATTGCACTATAGAGCTATAGTAACCAAAAGAGCATGATACTGGCATAAAAGCAGACACATTGATGAATGGAAAATAACAGAGAACCCAGAAACAAATCCACATACCTACCGTCAACTCATTTTTTACAAAGATGCCAAGAACACATGCTGGGGAAAATACAGTTTCTTCAATAAATGTTACAGGGAAAACTAATTATTTGTATTCAAAAGAATTAAACTAGAACCCTATCTCTTACCATATACAAAAATCAAATCAAAATAGCTTAAACACTTAAATTTAAGACCTCAAAACCATAAAACTCCTACAAGTAAACATTGGGAAAAATCTTCAGGACATTGGTCTGGGCAAAAATATGTTGAACAATACACAACAAGTGCAGGTAATCAAAGCAAAGATTGACAGATGTGATCAGATTAAGTTCAAAATCTTCTGCAGAGCAAGAGATACAATCAACAAAGTGAAGTGACATTCACAGAATGGGAAAAAATATTTGCAAACTACCCATCTGACCATAATATTTAAGGAACCCAAGCAACTTTATATTCATAACCATATGGTTATATTCATAACCATAATATTTAAGGAGCTCAAACAACTTTATAGGCAAAAATCCAATAATCTGATTTTAAAATGTGCAAAAATTTCAATAGGCATTTCATAAAAGATATACAAATAACAGACATATAAAAATCTGCTCAACATCATTAATCATTAAAGAAATGTTCTATTTTCTTTATGACAGAACAACACAGAAAAGACAGTCAAGGGAAAATACTATTTCTGGGAAAGAAGGGGTCAAAAGCAGGAAAATTTATACCATAAAGTGCACCAGAGTTGCTACAACCAAGACTATTTACTCTAATTGTGTTCTCCCGTTATACATAATTTTGCAGAAAATAAGGAGAATGACAGTGATTTTTAACATGTGCTCAACTGAATTCCACAGAAAGATGCTGGGAGCCTAGCTCAAGAAATTCTTACTCTTTCTCTGGCTTATCAGGTTCTGGGTTCCATTCACTGTGATTTCAGGAAGATCAGAGCTTTGGTACACTGTGCACAGTGCCAAAACAGTAAGGGTCATGGGAAAACTTCCTCTTTACTCTCGAGTTTCACTAAAAAATCAATTTATAGGTGGCAGATTAATTGGAAAAAAGGCATTCAAATTTATGAATGTGCATGTGAGGGAGAACAATAGTTATAACCTTCCAGCCCCCTAAAGGGGTTCAGAAACTTATATGCCATCTTGAGTTACTGAAAGAGTTGGAACTTGGCATAAAAAAGTGCAAAATAATGTCTTTTGCAGCAATTAGGATAAAATACGAGACCATTATTCTAAGTGAAGTAACTCAAGAATGGAAAACAAAATACTGCATGTTCTCACTTATCATTGAGAGCTAAGTTATGAGTACACAAAGCCATGCAGAGTGGTATAATGGACATTAGAGACTCAAAAAAAAGAGTGGGAGGGAGTGGGGTGATTGATAAATAAAAGCCCTACTTATTGGGCAGTGTACACTACTCAGTTTATGGGTGCACTAAAATCTCAGATTTCACCGTTATACAATTCATCCACATAACCAAAAACCACATGTATCCTAAAGCTATTGAAATAAAAAAGAACAAGCATGAGCTGGGCACCATGGCTCAAGCCTGTAACCCCAGCACTTTGGGAGGCCAAGGTGGGCTGATCGCTAGAGGTCAAGTTGCAGACCAGCGTGTCCAACTTAGTGAAACCTTGTATCTACTGAAAATACCAAAAAAGAAAAAAATATTAGCTGTGTGTGGTGGCACCTGCCAGTAGTTCCAGCTACGGGGGAGGCTGAAGCATGAGAACCACTTGGACTGGGGAGGCAGAGGTTGCAGTGAGCCAACATCACGCCACTGCATTGCAGCCTGGGTGACACAGGGAGACTCCATCTCGAAAAAATAAATAAAGTAAAAATAATAGAAGCTTGGATTCTGGAAAAACAGGTTGTTGGAAAAGAAGAGAAGAGGAATTGTTTTGAGGGGCAATAAATGATTACTCCGGACAATGAGTAGATCAGGGTACATAAATAGTTCTCTTTGGAAATTGAATAATCCTTAGAGACATTTCTTTTAAAAGGATCTGTTCTGGTGTGGTTATATCATTGGTCTTCTTTTCTGCAACAGACAATAAGGTAACATACAGAGGAGAAAAAAAAAGAACAATTATTTTCCTTGACAGGTCCAGACTTTAAACAGATAAAGGAATTTCAGTAAACAATTACGTTCTGTGCTGTGGGAGAGACCAGTGGGTTATGTGGGGGTCAGAGAGACGTTCAGCCTTCATCTTTAGTTCAGCATGTCCAAGTGCCATATTTTGGGATATCAGTTCCTGGGCCCCAACACTCCAGCCCTCCAATGGGGTTCAGTAGCTTATATACAATCCTGAAGTTACAGAAAAACTGGGGTCTGAGAGTATGACCAAAAAAACGTTATGATAGTAAATCAGGTTATAGTGGCAAGACACCTTATGAGATTAAAAGAAGAGGAGGTTTGCCTAGCAAAAGAAGTTTTATTTAGATCTCAAAACATGTGTAAGTAATATATTTTGGGGTAAATACATAATTTCTTTCAATAATAACACATGAAAGAGAAAATATGAATGTCTTATAAGCTAACTTGAAAATAAAGATTTTTTTAATGAGTAGCAAAGATTGTATACCATGAGAGACCATTATTTACAAGGAAGTGCCCAAGATTATTTCAGCAGAAGCCTTCACAAGTTTATTGGTGGCTGCTATAGTCTTAAGTTACACAGGATATCAAAAAAGACACTGTAACTGTGAGTCATTGGTGATTTCTGTGTAGCTGAGTTGAGACATCAAAGGCCTGACCTGATCACTCTGAATAAATAGAATTAGGTTTACAGTTAGATGTCAGGGAAGGGGATATTAAAAATCTAAGTTTAGTTTGCAAAATACTACATTCCAGTTCAGTTTGGGATTCTAATAGAGGTTTTTTTCCAATGAGAACTTAGTCAGATTATAATAGAACTCTGAGTTTATTAAACCTCTTTTTCTTTACAAATGACCGCTTCTCAGGTATTTCTTCATAGCAGTATGAAAATGGACTAATACAGTAAACTGGAACTGGGAATGGGGCACTGCTACTAAGATATCCAAAATGTAAAAGCTACTTTTGAACTGAGTAATAGCTAGATGTTGGAATAGTTTGGAGGGCTCAGGAGATGACAGGAAGTTGTGGGAGAGTTTGGAGCTTCCTGGAGACTTGTTGAATGGTTTTGACCAAAATGCTTATAGTGATATGGAAAATGAAGACAAGATTAAGGTGGTTTCAGATGAAGATGCGGAACTTACTGGGAACTGGAGCTAAGGTTATTCTTGCTATGCTTTAGCAAAGAGACTGGTGGCCCTTGTTGCCCCTGCCATAGAGATCTGTGGAGTTTTGAACTTGAGAGAGATGATTTAGGGTATCTGGTGGAAGAAATTTCTAAGCATCAAAGCATTCAAGATATTACCTGGGTAATCTTTAAAGCACTCAGTTTTATTCATTCACAAAAATGTGGTTTGGAATTGAAACTTATGTTTAAAGGGGAAGCAGAGCATAAAAGTTCAGAAAATTTGCAGCTGGACAATGTGATAGGAAAACCAACCAAACAAACAAAAAGCAATATTTTTTGAGGAGAAATTCAAGCCAGCTGCAGAAATTTGCATAAGTAATAAGGAGCCAAATGTTAATCACTGAAAATGGGGAAAATGTTTCCAGGGCATGTCAGAGGTGTCCACAGCAGCCCCTCCCATCACCCGCCCAGAAGCCTCGGGGGAAAAAATTGTTTTGTGAGCCAGACCCAGGGACTTGCTGCTTTGGGCAGTCTCAGGACTTGGTGCCCTGAATCCCAGCCCTGGCTAAAAGAGGCCAACATAAAGCTCAGGCCGTTGCTTCAGAGGATGCAAACCCTAAGCCTTGGTAGCTAACATGTAACGTTGGGCCTGTGGGTGCACAAAAGTCAATAATTGAGGTTTAGGAAACTCCGCCTAGATTTCAGAGGATGTTTGGAAACACCTGGATGTCTAGGCAGAGGTGTGCTGCAGGGGCAGAGCTCTCATGGATAACTTCTGCTACAGCAGTGTGAAAGGGAAATGAGGGATATGAGCCCCCACACAAAGTCCCCACTGGGGCACTGCACTGTGAACCTGTGAGAAGAGGGCCACCTTCCTCCAAACCGGATAGTGGTAGATCCTCCAACAGCTTGCACTGTGCACCTGGAAGAGCCCCAGACACTCAATGCCAGCCCATGAAAGCAATCAGAAGGGGAACTTTACCCTGGAAAGCCACAGAGGGAGAGCTACCAAAGACCATGGTAGCTCGCCTCTTGTATCAGCATAACCTGCATGTGAGACATGGATTCAAAAGAGATCACTTTGGAGCTTTAAGATTTGACTTCCCTACTAGACTTTGGACTTGAATGGGGCCTGTAGCCCCTTCTTTTTGGCCAATTTCTCCCATTTGGAATGGGTTTATTTACCCGATTCTTATACCCCCATTTTATCCAGTAAGTAACTAACTTGCTTTTGATTTTACAGGGTCATAGGCAGAGGAAGTTCCCTTGTCTCGAATGAGACTTTGAATTGTGGACTTTTGAGTTAATGGTGAAATCAGTTAAGACTTTGGGGGACTGTTGGGAAGGCATGAGTGGTTTTGAAATATGAGGTTATGATATTTGGGAAGGGGCAGGGATGGAATGATATGGTTTGGCTGTGTCCCCACCAGAATCTCATCTTGAATTGCAGGCCCCATAAACCCCACATGTCGTGGAGAGGCCCAGTGGGAGGTAATTGAATGATGGGGGCAGGTTTTTGTCATGCTGTTCTCATGATAATGAATAAGTCTCATGAGATCTGATGGTTTTATACAGGGAGTTTCCCTGCACATGCTCTCTTGCTTGCTGCCATGAAAGACGTACCTTAGCTCCTCCTTCACATTCCCATCATGATTGTGAGGTCTCCCAGCCATGTGGATCTGTGAGTCCATTAAACCTCTTTTTCTTTATAAATTACCCAGACTTGAGTATTTCTTCATAACAGTATGAAAATGGAATAATACAAATACAATATGCGAAATCTTGTTGAAGCAAACTTGGAAAATGCAGTTTGGCTCACTATGCCATCTGATGGTAAATAATATTATGGCATTTGTTACAGATGTTAAGTATAAAATTCTCAGGACATATGTACTTTAAAAATATCAATTAACTTCTATTTAATACAAAAGAAAGAAAGAAACCCACCTTTGACTTATAGCACAAGTAAAAATTGTATTTCTTATGGCTTATTTTGACATATGAAATGTATATATTTGATATATTAAACTGTATAGTATTTCATCACCAAGTTACCTTCCAACTTTTCTTCTCCTCTCTCTGAAGAGTTGTATTTAAGCAAATACTACAAAAATTTAGGTGTAAAACCTTTTTTTCAACTGGATAATTGTTTGATCTGGCAATGAAAAATTACATATATCTCTGTTTCTCCACTGAAATAGAAAGAATATACTTGCAGCTAACTGAATATTTTTCACAACTAGTAATATAAAATAGAGAAGAAATACTTTATACCTAATACTAATGCAACCTTCAGTGAATGAATGGTCCGTTTGGGGATACATTTTCTTACATATATTTCTCTGAATCAAAGTAAAAGTAGAGGTTTTATACTGCTATCACAAATTACCAGCAATGAAAGAAATAGATTAACTGTAAACTATCTGTTATTTATTCTACAAATACTTATTAAGTATCTATTATATGTCAGGCACTGCTCCAGTTATGCAGAATGTATTGAACAAATCAGAAGGCTTTTCATTATGTAGTTTAAATTCTAATGAAGAGGACAGGGATGACAGACAATGAACAATAAAGAGATTAATGTCTAACCAAATGTTATATACTAATGAGTACTATGAATAAAAATAAAACAAGGCAAAATGATAGAGAGTAATGAATGTTGGTGACTATTTAAGATGGTCAGAGATGGCCTTTCTGAAAAGATGACATGAACAATTTCAATTAAAATTATCAAACTAGAAATAGTCATAAATGTTCAAATTAGAAATCATGTAAAAATGCAATCAAAAAGAACTTGCCATTAGAAATGCAACTGACCTAAGCTTTTCTTAAAACTTTAAGAGTTAGAGCAATATTTCTTAATTTGCTGTGCATTTCATTCCCTGGAAGACTTTAAAATTTACTGATGTCTGGGTCCCACAAATAGAAATCTGATTTTATTAGACTGAGGAGTAGTCTGAGAATTGGAGATTTTTTAAGCTCCCCAGTTGATTATAATCTGCAGGCAAGGTTGCAAGGCATTGATTTCTGAAGTATTCAAGAAACTACACATGGAATTGATGCATTTAAATTTAATCATGTTTCTCTATTCTTACCTGCTTTCTGGTGAAGACACTAATCATCAGTAAAGTGTACAATAGGTATGCAAAGGCTAAGAAGAATGCGAAGGTGCTTAGATTATTATCTTGAAAAATGAAAAGTAGCTACAGTGCAAACCTTCTCTTTCAAACACATATGAAACAACATTGAAGTTAAACCTAACACTGAAGATTATTTCTATATGTCTGCCTCAATTATTCAGGGGAAGAAGTTCAAGACAATCACCTCTTTATTGATCCTATTGTTATCACTGTTCTTCATCATAACTTTATCTGAGGTGCTACAGTGAAGGGTTTATCCCGGAGGCCAGCTTAGTGTCTATTTAGACATCTGAAAAAGTTTTCCACCAGTCTAAGAGTCAAAATAGTCTCTATTCTTAAAAAATGGTCTTATTTTTTTCAAGTGAAATTAGGAATTTGTTCTTCTTCACCCAATATTAAAACTCCAGAGTCCAAGTGGGTAAAGAATTATTTCAGACAAATCATCTGCGACACTTAAAACATATACAGCTTTCAAAATCTAAAATCATATGCTTAGAGAAAAGTTACTTGTAGAGAGGCAGTAGCTGGTTTAAACTTGTATCATTAGCACCTACGTTTTGAGTAATCATCTCAATCAGGCATATAAAGAAAACAAAATTGACTGTAATACTCCTGTGGGTGGAAGAAAAAGATAGATAACAGCTGTTTTTTTCTATAATCGTCTTACACCTATAGATTAACTGAAAGCTTTTTTTCTATTTCAAAAACATGTATACTACAGGGTATACTACAAACTACATAAATGAGCCTCTATTCAGCTAAACACTTTCTGCCAAGAAAGTAACATAAAACTGTATTTAAGGTGTTTCCTTTTTTTTTTTTTTTTTTTTTTTTCTTTTGAGATGGAGTTTCACTCTTGCTGCCCAGGCTGGTGTGCAGTGGTGTGATGGCTCATTGCAACCTCCTCCTCCTGGCTTCAACTGATTTTCCTGCCTCAACCTCCTGAGTAGCTGGAATTACAGGCACCTGCCACCACGCCCAGCTAATTTTTGTATTTTTAGTAGAGACGGGGTTTTACCATGATGGCCAGACTGGTCTCAAACTCCTGACCTCAGGTGATTCTCCCACCTTGGCCTCCCACAGTGCTGGGCTTACAGGTGTAAGCCAGGGAGCCTGGCCCATAAATACATCTTAACCAAAGTTTTTAAGATTGATCGTATGATTATTTTGAATAAAAAGAAAAACTCATCTCTACAAATGGGATTTCATATCAAAAAAAGAGAGGTTTACAAATGTAAACATGGCTGGGCATGGTGGCTCTATGTGTTCTCTATGTCCATGAGTTTAATTGTTTGATTTTAAGATCCCCAAAATGATTGAGTATATGTGATGTTTGTCTTTCTGTTCCTGGCTTATTTCACTTAACATAATGATCTCCAGTTCCATCCATGTTGTTGCAAATGAGTGGATCTCATTCTTTTTTGGGCAAAATTGTTCTCTAGTGTGTATATGTACCACATTTTGTTTATACATTCATCTGTTGATAGACACTTAGGTTGCTTTCAAAAGTTGGCTATTGTGAACAGTGCTGAAACGAATATAGGAACATAAATTTCACTTTGAGATACTGGCTTGCTTTCTTTTGGGTATATACACAGCAGTGTGATTGCTGGATCACCTGGTAGCTCTATTTTTAGTTTTTTGAGGAACTTCCAAACTATTCTCCATAGTGCTTATACTGATTTACATTCCAACCAATGGTGTATAAGGATTCTCTTTTATGCACATACTCTCCAGCATTTGTTATTACCTGTTTTTTGGATATAAGCCATCTTCACAGGGGTAAGATAATATCTCATTGTAGTTTTGACTTGTGTTTCACTGATGATCAATTATGTTGATCAACTTTTAATATGCCCATTTGCTATTTATGGCTCATTTGAGAAATGTCGATTCATAATTTTGACCATTTAAAAAATTAGAATATTGGATTTATTTCTATAGAGCTGTTTAAGCTTTTTATATATTTATTCTTTGTCAGATTGGTAGGTTGCAAATATTTTCTCCCATTCTATTGGTTGTCTCTTTAACATGTTGATTGTTTCCTTTGTTGTATATAGAGTTTTAAACTTAATGTGATTCCATTTTTTCAATTTTGGTTTGGTTGCCTGTGCTTGTGGGGTATTTGCTCAAGAAATCTTTGCCAAGACCAATGTCTTGGAGATTTTCCCCCAAAGTTTTCTTGCAGTAGTTTTAAGTTTGCAGTCTCAGATTTAAGTCTTTAATCCATTTTGATTCGATTTCTGTATATGATGAGAGATAGGGGTCCAATTTCATTCTTCTGGATATGGAGATCCAGTTTTCCCAGAACCATTAATTGAAAAGCCTGTGTATTCTCCAGTGTATGCTCTTGTCAAATTTCTTGAAAGTGGGTTTATTGTAAGTGTGTGAATTTCCTTCTAGGTTCTATATTCTGTTCCATTGGTCTATGTATTAGTTTTTATGACCCACCATGATGTTTTGGTTATGTAGCACTGTAGCATGATATGAAATCAGGTAATGTGATTTTTTCAATTTTGTTCTTTTTGCTTAGGAGAGCTTGGCTATTCTGGGTTTTTTGTTTGTTTGTTTGTTTTACATAATTTTTAGAATTGTTTTTTCATTTTCTGTGAAAAATGCCCTTGGTACTTTGTTAGGAATTGCATTGAATCTTTAGATTGCTTTGGGTAGTATGGATGTGTTAACTTTATTGATCGTTCCAATCTATCAACATGAATTATCTTTCCATTTTTGGTGTCCTCTTCAATTTATTTCATCTGTGTTTTATAATTTTTATTACAGAGACGTTTCACTTTGATAATTTCTAGATATGTAATTTTAGCTGTGGCTCTTATAAATTGAATTCCTTTTTAATTTCTTTTTCAGATTTTTCACTATTGGCCTATAGAAATGCTACTGATTTTATATATCTACACATTCACATCAACACCTGTTTTGTTTTGCTTTTTTAACTTTTTTATAGTAGCCATTCTGACTGTGTGAGAAAATATCTCATTGTGGTTTTAATTTGCATTTCTCTGAGGATTAGTGATTTTGAGGTTTTTTTATGCTTGGCCAATTTTATGTCATTTGTTAAGAAGGGTCAGTTTATGTCCTTTGCCCATCTTTTAATGAAATTATTTGCTTTTCTTATTGATTTGTTTAAGTTCCTTAAATGTCTGTATGTTGGTTGTCCTTTGTTAGATGCATAGTTTGCAAGTATATTCTCCCATTGTTTAGGTTCTGTTAACTCTGCTAATTGTTCTTTTTGTTGAACAGAAACTTTTTAATTTAAGTCCTATTTGTCTATTTTTGTTGCAGTTGCTTTTGAGGTCTTAGTCATAAGCTCTTTATCTAGAGCAATACCCAGAAGAGATTTTCCTAGGTTTTATTCCAAAATTTTTATATTTTCAGGTATTATTTTAGATATTTAATTCACCATAAGTTAATTTTTGTGTATGGTGAGGGGTAGGGGTCTAAATTTATTTTTCTGCCTATGGCAGAAAAATTCTTCTGCATATGGCAGTTTTCCCAGCATCATTTCTTAAATACAGTGTTCTTTACCCAGTGTTCATTTTTAGAGATTTTGTCTAAGATAAGTTATTGATGGGTATGTGGCTTTATTTCTGGATTTTCTATTGTGTTCAATTTATCTATGTTTATATTTTTATACCAGTACCAGGCAGTCTGGTTAGCATAGCCTTGTAGTATAGTTTGAAGTCAACTAATGTAATTTTTCCAGCTTTTTTCCTTTTTGCTTAGTACTGTTTTACCTATTCAGGCTCTTTTTGTGGTTTCATATGAATTTTAGAATTGCAGCTCTTTTGTGATTCCATATGAATTTTAGAATTATTTCTTCTGATTCTCTGAAAATGACATTAGTAATTTGATGAAAACTGCCTTAAATTTATAGATTGCTTTAGAAAGTATGGTCATTTTAATGATATTAATTATTCCAGTACATGAGCATGAGATGTATTTCAATTTTTGTATGTGTCTTTTGCAATTCTTTCGTAAGTGACTTGTAGTTCTTCTTATAGAAATCTTTCAGCTTCTTGATTGAATGTATTCCTAAAGATTCCTGTGATACAAAGATGATTCAATATTTGCAAATCAATAATTGTGATGCACCACATAAACAGAATTAAAAACAAAATTCTATGATCATCTCTATAAATGCACAAAAGGCATTCATGATACAAACTCTCAACAAACTAGGCTTCTAAAGAACGTATCTCAAATTAGTGAATTGTGTATGACAAAATATTTTATTTTTTTAACAACTACAAATGAGATTGTATTCCTGATTTGATTCTCAGCTTGAGCATTTTTGATATCTAAAAATTCAACTAATTGTTTTGCCTTAATTTGTATCCTGAAAATTTACTGAAGCCATGTATCTGGTGAAGGAGTCCTTTGGATGAATCTTCAGGGTTTTCTAGGCTCAAAATTATGTCATCAGTGAACACAGATAATTTGATTTCCTTATTTCCTATTCGGATGCCTTTTATTTCTTTATCTTGCCTGGTTGCCCTGGCTAGGACTTCTAGTACTATGTTGAATAAGAGTGATGAGAGTAGACATCTTTGTCTTGTTACAGTTCTTAGGGGGAATGTTTTTAGTTCCTACACATCCAGTATGATGTTGGCTGTGGGCTTATCATAGATGGCCCTTATTATTTTGAGGTATTTTCTTTCAATGACTAGCTTGTTAAGGGTTTTTATTCTGAAGAGATGTTGGATTTTATTGAATGCTTTTTATGTGTTCATTGAGACGATCATATGGGTTTGGTTTTGTTTTTAATTCTGCAAATGTAATGAATCATATTTATTGATTTACATATTTTGACACATCCTTACATCTCAGGAATTAAACACACATAGTCATGAAGAGTTAAATTTTTGATGTGCTGCTGGATTCAATTTGCTTGTATTTTGTTGAGGACTTTTGCATCTGTGTTAATCATGGATATTGGACTGTAGTTTATTCTTTTTTATTGTATCCTTGCCTGTTTTTGTTATTAGTGTGACACTGGCATTGTAGAATAAGTTTTGAAAAAATCTCTATTCTTTCATTTTGTGAAATAGTTCCAATAATATTGATAATAGCTCTTGTTTGCATGTTTGGTAGAATTTGGGTGTGAATCTGTCTGGTCCTGTTTATTTTTGTTTGTTTCTTGTTGTTTTTGGTTGTTAAATTTTTAATTACTGTATCCATTTCATTTCCTGTTTTGGGTCTTTTCAGAAATTATATTTCTTCCTGGAGAAAGATGTTGTGTTTTCTGTGAAATCAATTATTGGAAACACATAACCATGATAAAGTTGTGTGTTTCTAGGAGTTTATTCATTTTCTCTAGGTTTTCTTTTTTTTTAATTGCATTTTAGGTTTTGGGGAACACGTGAAGAACATGCAAGATTGTTGCATAGGTGTACACATAGCAGTGTGATTTGCTGCCTTCCTCCCCATCACCTATATCTGGCATTTCTCCCCATGCTATCTCTCCCCAACTCCTCACCCCCTACTGTTTCTCCCCGATTTCCTCCCAACAGACCCAGTGCGTGATGCTTCCCTCCCTGTGTCCATGTGTTCTCATTGTTCAACACCCACCTATGAGTGAGAACATGCGGTGTTTAATTTTCTGTTCTTGTGTCTGTTTGCTGAGAATGATGGTTTCCAGGTTCATCCATGTCCCTAAAAAGGACACGAACTCATCCTTTTTGATGGCTGCATAATATTCCATGGTGTATATGTGCCACAGTTTCCCTGTCCAGTCTATCATCGATGGGCATTTGGGTTAGTTCCAGGTTTTTGCTATTGTAAACAGTGCTGCAATGAACATTCATGTGCATGTGTCCTTATAGTAGAATGATTTATAATCCTTTGGATATATACCCAGTAATGGGATTGCTGGGTCAAATGAAATTTCTATTTCTAGGTCCTTGAGGAATCCCCACACTGTCTTCCACAATGATTGAACTAATTCACACTCCCACAAACAGTGTAAAAGTGTTCCTATTTCTCCACAACCTCTCCAGCATCTGTTGTCTCCAGGTTTTTTAAAGATCATCATTCTAACTGGCCTGAGATGGTATCTCAATATAGTTTTGATTTGCATTTCTCTAATGACCAGTGATGATGAGCATTTTTTCATATGTTTGTTGGC
>NW_016107469.1:4445236-4466544 GCF_001604975.1 Cebus imitator
AGATTTTCTTCTAGGGTTTTTATAGTGTTAGGTCTTATGTTTAAGTCTTTAATCCATCTGGAGTTAATTTTAGTGTAAGGTGTCAGGAAGGGGACCAGTTTCTGCTTTCTGCACATGGCTAGCCAGTTTTCCCAACACCATTTATTAAACAGGGACTCCTTTCCCCATTGCTTGTTTTTATCAGGTTTGTCAAAGTTTGGATAGTTGTAGATGTGTTGTGTTGCCTCTGAGGCCTCTGTTCTGTTCCATTGGTCTATATATCTGTTTTGGTACCAGTACCATGCTGTTTTGATTACTGTAGCCTTGTAGTATAGTTTGAAGTCCAGTAGTGTGATGCCTCCAGCATTGTTCTTTTTGCTTAGAATTGACTTGGCTATGCAGGCTCTCCATGTTCATGGTTAGGACGAATCAATATTGTGAAAATGGTCACACTGCCCAAAGTAATTTACAGATTCAACGTTATCCCCATCAAGCTACCAATGACCATCTTCACAGAAGTGGAAAAAAACACCTTAAACTTCATAGGTTTTCTGATTTGTACTTACAGAGAAGTTCATACTAGTCTCCAAGGATCTTTTGCATTTTTATGGTTTCAGTTGTAGTTTCATCTTTGTCATTTCTGATTGTGTTTATTTGAATATTCCCTTCTACTTTCTTGGTTAATCTAGATAGTAGTCTATCAATTTTTTTTAATCCTTCTAAAGGTTGAACAGTCTATCTTAACAATATTTGCATAGCTTCTTGGTCCGAATTTCTTTTAGTTCTGCTCTGATCTTTGTTATTTATTTTCTTCTCCTAGTTTTGGATGTGCTTTGTTCTTATTTGTCTAGTTCCTTGAGATGCATAATTAGGCTATTAATTTTAGATCTTTCTTTTTGATGTGGGCATTTAATGCTATAAACTTCCTCTTATCACTGTTTTTGCTGTATCTTAGAGGTTTTGGTATGTTTTGTCTCTATCTTCATTTGTTTCAATTTTTTATTATTGTTTTGAGACTTCCTTTTAGTATTAATTTCTAATGTTTTTTCCACTGTGGTCTGAGAAGATGCTTGGTATGATTTTGACTTTTCTGGATTTATTGAGACTTGCTTTATGATCAATCATGTAATCAATTTTAGAGAATGTTCCATATGCAGATAAGAAAAATGTGTATTCTGCAGTTGTTGAGTGCCATGTCCTGTAGATGTTTATTAGGTTGGTCAAGAATCCAATATAAGTCTGAAGTTTCTTTGCAATGTTTCTGTCTCATTAATCTGTCTAGTGCTGATAGTCAGGTGCTAAAATCTCCCACTATTATTGTGTGTCTGTCTATCTCTTTTCTTACATCTAGTAATATTTCTTTTATAAATATGAATTGTCAAATGTTGAGTCCATATATCTTTAGAATAATTAAATTTTCTGGTTGTATTGAATCTTTTATCATTATATAATGACATTCTTTGTCTTTTATTACTTTTTTTTTGGTTTAAAGTCTGTCTTATCTTATATCAGAATAGAAACCCTTGCTCTTATTGGTTTTCCATTTGTCTTAGGAATCTTTATCCATCCCTCTACTTTGGGTCTGTGGGTGTCATTACACATGAGATGGATCAGTTGAAGGCAGAAGAAAGTTAAGCATTGCTTTTTAAACCATATTTTACATATTATATCTTTTGAGTGGAGCACTTAGGACATTTATGTCCAAAGTTAACATTGATATGTGAGATTTATTTTTTCCTGTCATAGTGTTTTTAGCAAGATGCTTTGTAGCCTCAATTGTATAACTGATTTATATCATCTGTGAATTTTGTACTAATGTGTGCATTTATGGTGGCAAATGCCATTCTTTTATTTCATTGTTTATAACTCGATTGAGCCTGGTCTGATCATGACAAATTCTCTTGGTGTTTGTTTATCCAGAAAGGACTTTATTTATCCTTCATTTATAAAGATTAGTTTCACAGGATATGTAATTCTTGACTGACATTTTTCTTCTCATAAGAAGGCTGAAAATAGACCCACAATCTTTTCTGACTGGTAAGGTTTCTTCTGAGAGCCCTTGTTAGTCTGATAAAATTTCCTTTATTGGTAATTTGTCCATTTTTCTAGTTGCCTTTAAGATTTATTCTTTCATACTGATCTTGTATTTTTTGATGATTATATATCTTGGTGATTATCATCTTTGGTAGTATCTCACAGTTTTCTGAATTTCTTGTATCTGGATATTGACTTCTCTATCAAATTGGAAATTTTTCCTGAATTATTTTCTCAAATATGTTGTTCATGTTGCTTTATTTTTCTTTTTTTTCTCTCAGAAATGTCAAGGAGTCATAGGTTTGAATGTTTTGCATAATCCCACATTCCTGAAAACTTTGTTTATTAAAATTATTTTTTCCTTTATTTTTATCTGATTATGTTAATTTGAAAGTTCAGTCTTTAAGCCCTGAATTCCTCTCCTCTGCTTAGTCTAATCTGTTGTTAAAACTTCCAACTATATTTTGAAATTCCTTCAGTAATTGTTTTTTTTTTAATTCTACAAGTTCTAACCATTTTAAAATATATATATAGCTAACTCATTTTTTTACATACTAAATAATTTTTCTGGTTTATTTGTGTTGGATTTGAAGTTTCTTTTGTCTCTCATTGAGTTTCACAGCAATCCATATATTTAATCCTTTCTTATTTCTGACTTTTTGTTTCTGTTAGTGTTCATTGCCAAAAAGCTAGTGCAGGCCAGGCTCAGTGGCTCATGCCTGTAATTCCAGCACTTTGGGAGGCCAAGGCGCACAGATCACCTGAGGTCAGGAGTTCAAGACCAACCTGACCAACATGGAGAAACACTGTCTCTACTAAAAATACAAAATTAGCCGGGCATGGTGGTGCTTGCCTGTAATCCCAGGTACTCGGGAGGCTGAGGTAGGAGAATCCCTTGAACCCAGGAAGCGGAGTTTTCATTGAGCTGAGATCATGCAATTGCACTACAGCCTGGGCAACAAGAGTGAAACTCCATCTCAAAAAAGAAAAATAAAAAGAGAGCTAGTGGAACCCTCTGGAGTTGTTAAGACATTCTGGCTTTTTTCAGCTTCCAGAGTTTTTGCCTGTCACCTAAGATGTCAACTTTTATTTTCAAATTTGCTATTCTTTGAGTGAGATCTTTTATTTTTTTTCCTTGAGATTATGACTGTGATGTACATTGTTTATTATTATTTGGCTTCATTTATGGGTCCTTTCAGGGAGCCAAAACTTTGTATGGGTTCCTGGGTTGTGGATAGCTTATTTACAGCTATAATCAAAATGGGCTCAAGGCAGAACCTCTTCCCCATTCCACAGAAGATAATTGTGTGTGGCTTGTCTGCCATCTATTGCAGTCACACTGTCACTCTGTAGGGATAGGGAGTTTGGCCCCACAGGCTATGCAAGCCCAAGAAGGATGGGATCACTTTTAGATGGAAGGAACTGTGAAAAGCACAACAAGCACTTTCTCCAGGTGCACACCTTCTGGTCCCCACTAGGGAGAACCACTGCTGCATCCACAACAGTTGATGGGTGCCAGGTAGGAGATAACCCCTTGTTCACAACAATTCCCAGTTGTCAGTGCTGCCTGCTTCAATGATTGGCACCAAACCTGCATTTTCTTTGTCTCATAGGGGCTTTGATAGGTTGTGTTCCCCCTTTCCTTAAGAGTATCCCATGCCAAAGGTTAGATCACCACGGTTTCCTCAGTTCCCTGTGCATCCACTGGTTCCCGTGCTTGTCATAGTCAGAGCAGGTTTTGGGGGTATGTTTTCAGGGGATTTAGTAGTGTGATGACTTAAAGGAAGAAATTTCCTTGACTGGGCACTGTCCCACAACAGGTACATAATGAGTATGGCACCTGACATATCAGCTCAGATCTGCAGGAAGTGCAGCCTTATGTATAGAAGCTGTTACCCAATTCTTTGTCCCCTGGCAGTTTCAAAATCACCACTGAAAGCATTTCCCAGTGTCGGAAGGGCATAGACACTTTCCAGCAGTTGGATAGCAGATTGTTGCAAGAGTGATAGGAACAGAGCACTCTAACCTACACTTTCTACAGAGCTGTAAGTTCCTCAGTGGTTTATCTAAGCCAGTCTCTTGCTACTTTTCTTTTATACACCTTATCTTCCTCACATGGGCACTGTAACAGATCCTGGCTTTCTACCTTTAGTTTTCCATTAGAAAAATGTTCATTTACCCGTTACTTTGAATTTCTGTCTGAGGAAGTCTGTCGTCCAATGTGTCTAGTCAGCCATCTTGCCAGATAAGCTGAAGTGATTTTGTTTTTAAAAACTAAGTCTGTGTATATAAATCCTTGCTAAAACCCATTCACTTGCTTCTAATATCACTTAAAACATTAGTCAATGTCTTTAAAATAGGCCTCTGTATTATCTGAATATTTTTAAGTAAGGAAAGTAGCTATTGTCCCTTTTTTGGACCGTTTGATCTTTTATCCCAGTTTATTATTGACATCTGCTCATTTCTCCTGATTCCTTATGTAAACTCCCTTCTGCCTATCAATGGACATGGCATAAGTATGGGCATTTTTGGTTTTTTGTAGATTCTCTGATTATCAGTCTCTAAATTGATTAGTTTAAATTGTAGAAAAAGAATCCAAAATCCATGACTGTATTATGGGGGATAGTGGCAGGATGGGCATAACCTAGTACAAACAATTTCTTCAGCTAGATGTATGGAGACTATTTCCAAAAGACTGAAATATGGGTTAGGCAGGCATTTTTCACATATTCACAGTAGACTGAAACATACTAGCAGATGGCAATTCCTTCCATAACTTTAACATCAGTTCAATTAAAACTTTCTCATATTTTAATACAGCTCTCTCAGAAAATCTTTGTATTTTAAAATGTTCTCATCTCAAAGGAGCCAATGTTATAAAAAATATAAGGCTTTGAAACTATTAGTAAAAAGAGCAATAGCCTTCAAGCTAAATATTTATTTATTTATTTTAATTATTTATTTTTTTTGAGATGGAGTCTTGCTCGTTGCCTGAGCTGGAGTGCAGTGCCGCAATCTTGGCTCACTGCAACCTCCGTCTTTCAGGTTCAAGTGATTCTCCTGCCTCAGCCTCCTGAGTAGCTGGGCTTACAGGTACCTGCCACCACACCCGGCTGTTTTGTACTTATTGAGATGGGGTTTCCCCATGTTGGCCAGGCTGGTCTCCCAATGTGTTCCCAAAGTGCTGGCTTTACAGGCATGAGCCACTGTATCTGGCCTGATTTAATTTTTTATCACCTACACTAAACATAGAAATTGATAGCCACTGAAATGACTAAGTATATTCTGTGTGTGATGTTTACAAAAAATACGTATAAGAAACTCATTGGCTTTTGTATCGTGGTTTTGACATAACGTTCCATAGAGGTAGAAAGAAAAAAGTAAATAATCTTTTTAAGTTATTTGCGGCCCTCCCACTGTAGATGTAACCTAAAAGATGTGTTTTAAAATATTTAAGATATTAAAAATTATAAAGACATTAAATGATTCCTCAGTTACTAGCTTAGAAAATAAAATTTCACAATAACATTTGAAAGCTGCTATTCTCTTACATAACTGCAATCACTTTCTTCTCCTATTCCTCATACTTACCCTTCATCTAACACCAGGGGTAATCATTATTCTGAACTGGTATTTATTATACATTATTTTGGGGAAAGAAAAGTTGATAATTCATTAATATAAATGTATTTTATCTTGCCTTATGGTATTTTTTCAGAATATATTTACCTTCCTTCATTTTTAATTAAAAATATCTTTTCAAATTAGATCTTACCAGTAAAAAGTTAAGCTGTTGCCATTAAAAAATTAAAACAAGGATATAGCAATACATCAAAATTAAAAAAAAATAATTTTATCTACTGGTTATTTATTTATTTTCTTTTGGTCTCAGCTTCAATGAAAGTAGTAGAGACTCTGGTAGTTTATTATATGATTAAGATTTATCTTTGTTACTTATTGGATGAGGTATGCGAACTTAGGGAGGGAATACTAAGAGTTGGTAATTGTTTTGTGTGTGCTGGGGAATAAATACAATTTCTTATTCAAGCCATCAACAAAAAATATTCTTTTTTTCAGAATATAAAGATTTGTTGCCTGTTTGTCTTTACTTTTTGGTAAAAGCTCCAATTTTGGCCCCCTTTTTTTAAGGGATAGAATAATTGCTGAAGGTTATATTCCGTTGCGCAAATATTTGTTTTAAGCCTTTTAGTACAGGTATTCTAAATGGGTTAGCGTAGACAAATTTATTAGTGTTATTTTTAAATTATTTTTAAATCTTCAAATGGTCAGTATACTAAGTTGTTTAATTCACATTATAATTATTTTCTTGGCTTGAGCAAAAAAAAAATCTGATTTCTGTATTACATGGTAGTTAACAGGTATAAAAAATAGTAAACATGTGCTTTATAAATACAAATAGGGTTTTAAAAAATTATAATTATGTCCTATGAATGTCTTTATCATAAAAATATTCTAAACACCTTAAATTACGATTTCCACATATATAAAGTTTCATTTACTTTTGTAAGTTTGTTTCAGGTTCCAAAAAATAATGTCCTGGTCTGTTGCTTTCTGAAAAGTTTTATTCATTAGATATTTTCAGATTCATTTTTGGTCATTTGGATAAACTTCCCATTCTTTAAAGTTTTCAAAGACAGGTTTCTTATTTGATATGTAAGAAATTTAGAAATTACCACTCTGTCCTAAGACCAAAGTAAAAAGCTAAACAAACTTAAATATCAACAATTATCCTTAGATCTATCAAAGAAGTGAGGTTATAGGAAAAACTAATGCCTTCAAAATTGGAGAGATATTCAGGAAAATACAGAGAACACAACTTAACAATGGGAGCGGGGGTGGATCATTAGCAGAAACTTCTATCAGAACCAATACTTGGAGAGGAAAACGTAAATTGTAATTGACGACTTGCTGGAGTCTTAATATGGACAAGTCTAAAAGTTAAAAACTCCATGGTGGCCAGGGATTTGGGGATCTCCTATACTTTTGTAAATTTTACCTCCAGAAGCTCTACCAGCTCCTCACAGTAAATATCAGGAAAAACAAAAAATCACCTTGTACTTCCAGCAGGGAGGATGGGAAAATGAATCATTTTGTAATACACTAGAGCATTCTGTACTTCTAAATAAAGCCTGCCTTCAAGGAAATTATTTTATCAGACTCTAACCTGCTGGCATTTTACCAGAGTCTAATCTAATCTGGGAAAGGTAAATACTTGACTCTAGCCAACTCCAGCTTTGCACATAGGAAATGGGAAATATTCAACTCCAGCCCACTCTAGGCATTCTATTCTACCCAAAAAGAGAGAATAAACACAAGAAGCACTAGTGGAGTTTACAGTCCAGGGCCACAACTCATCAAAAGACTGAGATCTAATTATATTACTGTACAATGCTATCTTCACTTCCCACAACTTACCACTACATTATTTAAAGCCTATTTACCTCAGTTACTTTATTAAGTGCATCATGCCCACATTTTAATAAAAAATACAAGGCGTATATGAAGACAAAAAGTACAGTTTGAAGAAAATAAACAAGCACAAGAACCAGAGTTACATATGGCAATGATGTTGGAATTATCAGACAAGGGATTTTTAAAAATCACTATGATTAATATGCTATGGGAATTAATGGAAAAGGTAGATAATACACAAAAATATAGCTAATATTAAAGAGATGGAAATTATAAGAAATAATCAAAGAGAAATGCTAGAGATCAAAAACACTGTAAAAATAAAACATGCCTTTGAAAGTCTCAACAGTAGACCAGAAATAATTGAGAAAATAATCTCTGTGCTAGAGAATATGACAATAGACCTTTCCAAAATTGAAATTAAAAAAAAAGATGTAAAAAATTCAATGTATTCAAGAAATGCTGTTCAATGACAAAAGGTATAACATATGCCTAATGGGAATGGCAGAAGAAGAGAGAAGAGAACATAATAAAAGACATATTTCAGGAAATATTGACTGAGAATTTTTGCACATTAATCTCACAAAAGCACAAATCCAGGAAGCAGAGAATACCATGTTAGATAAATACAAAAAAGAATCATACCTAGGCACATAATATTAAAAGTATAGAAAACTTAACAAATCTTGCAAGAAGCCAGGCAGGGAGATGGGGAACATCTTACCTATGGAGAAATAAAAATGACAATTACAATCAACAGCTTCTCAGAAATCACACAAGCATTAAAAGAGTGGAGTAAAATATTTACGGTTAAGAGGAAAGTACCAACAGCCTAGAATTCTGTATTCTGTAAAATTATGCTTCAAAAGTGAAAGATAAATGAAGATTTTAACAAAAATTGAGACTTTCTGCTGCCAGAGACCTGCCTTACAAGGAAGGTTAAAAGAAGTTATTCAGAGAGGAAAACTGGTATATTATATCATTGGGATGAAAGTCCCCTCCAAATCACATGTTAAAATGTGATCCCCAATTTTGTAGATGTGGCCTATTGGCAGGTATTTGAATAATTGTTGTGGATCACTCATAAATTGCTTTTTGCTATCCCTTTGGTGATAGAGTTCTCCCTCAGTTAATTTAAATGATATCTGGTCATTTGGAAAGGTGTCAGACCTCCTTCTCTCTCTTGCTCTTTCACCATGTGACTTACTTGCTCTCCCTTCACATTTTGCCACGACTAAAATCTTCCTGAAGCCCTCACTAGGGGCAGATGCTGGTGCCATGATTTCAGTACAGCCTGTAAAATTATGAGCCAATGTAAACTTTTTAAAAAATACATTACTCAGCCTCAGTTACTTTTATATAGCAACACAAAAAGTGAACTAACACAATGTAAGTCAGAAATGCATACCTACCTAAAGCAAGGAAGAAACTTAGAGAATGTCTAAGTGAAGGTAATAAAAAACTTTTACTTGTCTTATTTTTAATTGATCTAAAAACAATAATTTCTTCAAAATAATAACACCAACAATGCATGTGAAATGCTTACATGTAAATAAAATGGAAAACAGAAATTATAGAATGAATAAGAGGGCAAAATTAGAAATATATTGTTATTATCAGGTACTCACACTATGAAACAGTATAGTGTTATTTGAAAGTAATCTTGGATTAGTTGTACGTGTATATTGCAAAGTCTAGAACAACCACTAGAAAAATTTTAAAAAATAAATATACTTGATAGAGAGAAAAAGAAATCATATAAAATTATCAATTAAAATTACAAAAGATAAAAAAAGTATGAAAGACAAAAATATAAACAAAGAAATAGGGCAACAAATAGAAAAATGTTAACAATTGTAGTAGATATTAATCCAACTGTATCAATAATTACCTTGAATGTTAATGGTTTAAACACACTGATTTAAATGCAGAAACTGTCAGAGTGGATATAAAAACAAGATTCAACTATAATTTGACCAGAAAAAAAGAAGAACTCACTTTAAATATAAAAACACATGTAGATCAAAAGTAAAAGGATGGATAAAGATATACTATAATAACACTAATAAAAAGATAGCAGACGTAACTGTATTAATCTCAGAGAAGACTTCAGAATCAAGAAGGTTATTAGAGATGGGGGGGGCATTAAATAAGGATAAAGTAGTCAATATTTCCAGAATACTTAAAACTCCCTAATGTCAGCAGACTAAAGGTGAAAAATCACTTGATCATATACAGTGATGTAGAAAAAGCATCTACGAAGCCTAATATCATTTTATAACGAAAACTCTAAAAAAAGTAGTAACGGGGACTTTCTCAACTTGATAACTAACATTTACAAAAACAAAACAAACAAACAAAACTACAGCTAACACCATCTTAACAGTGGAAAGCCTGATGCTTACCTACTAAGAACAGGGACAGAAAAATGAATCAATGTCACTAAACACAGAGACCAGAAATAAACCCACATAATGTAATTAATTAATTTTTGACCAAAGAAGCAAAGAAAATAAAATGGGGCAAACGTAGTATTTTCAACAAATGATGCTGGACTATGTAGACATGTCTATTAAAGTGAAAGAATGCTGACAAAGAACTTAATATATTTTATGAAACTTAGCTAAAAACAAATCATGGATATCAAAATAAGACAGAAAATTATAAAACTTCTAGAAGATAACAGAAAAGAGAAACCAGATTATTTTGGGTGTGGTGATAATTTCTACAAGACTGAAGACATGATTTATGAAATAAATAATAAGGTGAACTTCACTGAAATTACAAACTTCTGCTCTTAAAAAGTCACTTTTGAAAAAATGAGAAGGCAAACCAAAACTGGAAAAAAATATTTGCCAGCCATAAAATTTATAAATGACTGTTATCTAAATATAAGAAATAACTTACAAAACTCAATAGTAGTGTATGGAGCAGCTCAATTTAAGAAAAAAATGAGCAAAATACTGGAACAGATACTTTATCAAAGTATATATGTAGATGGCAAGTAGGCACATGAAAATATTATATGCTCAGCATTATATTTTCTTAGAGAACTTCAAATTAAAGCAACAATGAGCTACTACTATATACCTATTAAAATGGCTGACATCTAAACACTAACAACATCAAGTGTTGGTGAGGATGTAGAAAAGCAGAATCTCTCATTCATTACTGCTGGGACTGCAAAATGGTACAACCACTTTGGTGGGTAGTTTGGTAGTTTCTTACAAAGTTTAACATACTTTTACCATAAGATCCTATGATCACGCTCCTTAATATTCACCCCAAACTATTAAAAACTTATTTCCACATAAAACCTGAATAAAATTGTTTAGAGCACCTTTGTTTATAATTGTCAACACTTGGAAGCAACCAAGATGTCCTTAAGTAGGTATTGAATACATAAGCTGTGATGCAGCCAGACAATGGAGTATTATTGAACACTAAAAATAAATGAGCTATTGATCTATGAAAAGGCATAAAGGTACTCTAAATGCATGTTACCAAGTGAAAGAACCCAATCTAAAGAGGCAGTATACTGTATGACTCCAACTATATGACATTCTTGAAAAGGAAAAACTATAGAAACATTAAAACGATTAGTGGTTGTCAGGGGCTCTGAGGGGAGCTAAATATGAATAGCAAAAGCACAGAAAAATTGTAGGGCAGGAACATCATTCTGTACACCACCACAATTCTAAGTACAAGTCGTAATATCTTTGTCAAAATCCATAGAATGTACAACAGGCAGAGTGAAACTCAATGTAAACTGTGGACTTTGTTTCATAATTAATTGCTAATGTAGCTTCACTGATTGTAACAATTGTAACTCTCTGGGTCAGGATGTTGATAGTGAGGGAGGTTGTCCTTGTGTGAGATCAGAGACAGATGGAAACTCTTTTAACTTTCCACTCAATTTTGCTAAGAACCTAAAACTTCTCTACTAAGTAATGTTTATTAACAAGAGATTGTAAAAGGCAAATGTGACGGCTTTCTCTTGCTTCTAAAAAAAAAAAAAAGGATTTAGAATCATTACATTTATCAGAAGATGTTTGCAACAATAATGCTGTTGTGTATACTGTAATAATTAAAGACCTTGCTTGTCAGCCAGCCTGGGCATTATATATCCACCAACTTGCAGAATTATGAACTATTCTCTAAGACTTGGCCCACGAAAGGATCAGAGATTGAAGCCCAGCTAATGAGGGATGCAGGAATGCTAAGCACTTCTACTATATGACTCAAAGGTAATTTTATTTCTGGGTTTATAGTTCAGACAACAGTAAAATCTCCTATTCAAAATGGCCATTGAGTTAAGTGGCTGGTGAAGAATCTGCTTCTAATTGTCAGCAAGGTATAAGGTGTAGCATAATCAGCCACTGGTTGGAATTAAAGTGAAATCAGAAGTCAAAACCAAGCACAATTCAAAAACAGCTTAAGCTCACCTTATGAAGAATAATTATGGGAGATATAACAAAGACATTAAAGAGATATTCATAGAAAAATTAGCTAGCAAGAGACTAAATTTCAGACAAAAACCCTACCTCTATCTATAATTCTGGAAACAATAATCACTTCTCTGGGGTCATCTCGCTTGAAAAGAGACAATGTTTAAATGCAAAATCATATAGGTGCAAAAGGCCAAGATTTATGTTTGTCAATGTGAAACTAAGACCTGAAACAAGCTATTTAGATCACTGTATAATCAGCATGCTCTGATTACCTTGAAGTCTATTGGTAAATGTTCAGTTGCAGAAAACGAAATGAATTTTACCTAATTTAAGCAGAAATGAATTTATTAAATGGAATGACTTACCAACTCATTCAAACTACTGAAGAAATAAACTCTAGATTATACTTTCAGGAACAATTTGCAGTCATATTGCTGAACTAAGCCACCAAGGGAGCTACTGCCTCTTCTATGATTAAGAAGCAATCTGATAATATTTCACTCCTAGTAGCATAGACAGACTCTCCAGTTAAACTGGGATAAATTATATTTAAAAAAAACATTTAAGTCTTGGAAAGTGTTGCTAGGTACAGACAGCAAATGGAAAACCATTACTCTATAAAACCTAATTAAAGAACATAAAAATCTGTTTTATTTGAACGATAATACATTTTCCCCCACTCCGCTCCTAACTCAGCATGAGAAAAATTCTACAGAAAATACAGGCGTACAGAAACATGTCTTCCCCTCAGCTCCAGTTGGAGAGTTATGGTATCTTCCAGGAGAGGCAAGACATCATCATTTATCATTTGTCTCCCCAGTTACCTGTTGCTGAAGTTGTGTTTTTGGTTATTGCAGCTAAAAAGAGAGGGCTTTCTTTTTTCACCCAGCCGCTACTCATATAGGAAAGAAGCTCTAACTTGGCCACAGTGTACTGATAATACCAGCACATTTTAAATTATAATTTCCCAGCTTATTTATAAAGTGAAGATTATAAAACTGGAAAGATAAGCCAAGAAGAACAGAATCTGCATTATCTCTCTCTGCTGTATGCTCATTTCCAATAGCAGAGGTGTCACTCAGAGTGAAGGACATCACTGTCCCTGCCCCTAGTCATTGTTAATAGAATTTGCCCAAGAAAAAGGGCCATAAAACAAAGAGCTCTGAAGCTCTTCTCAAAGGAACTGACATTTATTTTCAACAGGGTGTGAAGAAGTTCAAGCCAAAGGGTGTGCCCAAAAACAGTGTAGGTGAATTCATCAGAGATATAGGCTAAATTTTAGTCCAGCTAATTTACCCGAAAGAACCAAGGAAAGATACAAATAAGACACATTATAGGATCAGAACTAATCCCAAACACCGACTGCAAACATTATTCTATATTCAACTCTTTTTTTTTTCTTGTAGAAAGTGATTTATTTAAAGAGAGATAAATAGGAGAAGGAGAGAGAAAGAAACAACTAACTCTCACACTGAGAGAATCCAGAAAGATGGAATTCAGGAGAGGAAAGCAGCTTCCACACTGAGTGGAAGGGAATAGAGAGAGATGGAGTTTAGGAGGGGAAGACAGGCTTCCAGGAGAAAGTGTGGTAGGGGACTCCAGAGGGGAAATCCAGGAGAGAGAAAGATGGCTTCCATGAAGGGAGTGTTTGTGGAAGAGGACCCAAACATGGAATCGGAAGGAGTGTGGAAGAAGGGGACTTCTAACCTGGGAGGAACTCCCACCTTCTCTAAGACCCCTGGCCAATGAAAGGAGTTCCTTAGAACTTCCACTGGAGTGATTGACTCTTAGTTTCTTCCCGGGGTGCAAAATTTAAACATAAATCGTTAAATCTCCCAAATGGAGAGAGATGGGAGGGGCGCATGGCACTAGAAAGTTCTTGCCCTTAAACCTATGCCCCCTTGTGGATTTGGAAAGATAACACATTCCCTCAGTTTCAGCACTTTGGGGAGCAAAGGCAGGAGGATTGCTTGAGGTCAAAAGATTAAGAATAGCCTGGGCAACTTAGTGAGATCCTGTATCTGCAAAATTAACAATAAAAATAGCCATGCATAGCTGTGTGTGCCTGTAGTACCAGCTTCTTTGAGTAGCTTGAGCCCAGGAGGTTGACGCTGAAGCACACCATGGTCATGTCTCTACTCCCGTCTGCACACAGAATAAGATTCTGTAAAAAAAAAAAAAAAAAAAAAAAATATATATATATATATATATATATATATATATATATATCTGGCATTGTAAGGCCGGTTGCCTCGCAGGGAGCTAAATGGACATGCCCACACCTCTCCGCACCTGAAAACTACGTCACCACTCCTGGCTGGACATCAAACCCTGTACTCAGCATCTAGCTCCACCACATGGCTTCATCAACTCCCACTTCTGCACTCCACACCAGAATCTGCACTCAACACTAAACTCTGCACCTGGCACCTAGCCCGCCCTTGGAAAACCCGCCAAAGTTTAAAAGAAGCCCCGCCAAAACCTGCCCAATAGCATTTTGCTCCGTCCAGGTCCCATTCCCCCTGGGTGGCTGCTCACTGGAAACCCCGCCTACCTACCAATAGCAGCTTGTGCCGTCCACGTCCTGTTTCTCCAAAACCAATCAAAATGCCTTCACTCCCTATAAAACCCCACACCCAAGAGGAGTCAAGCCGACTTCCCTGGCCCCTTTCCCCAGGACCATGGAACCTCACCCGGGAGCTAAATAAATTGACATTTAATTTTCTTATGCTGGTCTCAGTTTCCTCATTCTAAACTCGGCAATAACCCTTACAGGCATGTTCTTGATGTCTCCTCTCCAGCTCAGTGAATGGACTACAACAGTTTATGCTGAATTAACAGGGTGGCATTCAGTAATGAGATTTTTATTACCAAATAGAACTGACTGAGAAATGTTAGTTTGTAAGATGTTATTTTGTGACAGTATAATTTTCTCAGAGCTACTCATTAAAACATTCTGAGGTGAAATTGAAAAATTTAGTTTCATTCTTACCACAGCATCTGAAATTTCTTCTTTTCTGTTAGTATTAACTTCTACTCCATCAGCAAGAAGAGGTGAACCCATTATTTCACTGGGTAAACAATCCATCCCAACATTTACTTTATTTACATCATTGTTTACTTCAATTAAGTGTGGTAATCAGGGACACTGAGCATCTATTATGCTGTTTCTGCTTCCAGGATTATTTGATAACAAAGTCTAAAAGTTGATTTAACAAAGCCTTTGAGACATCTGGGACTAAATAAACTGATTGAATTTACAAATTATTTGTATTCTTGTGGGAGAATGGAGATAAAAATAGAGAGAAAACATATTTAAGAAACTATTCCATGTAAACTTTTCAAATTCAGAAAGAGAGTTAGTCACTGGGGTACAGACGCCCCGTGCTACTCAGGTAAACATATTGCAAAAATTACTTTACCATGGAATATTGTATTCAGAATGTCTAATGTTCAAGTAAAAGAAAGACTTTTAAAATTAACAAAAAAAAATGCATCTAGTAATCTATGAAGGAATTTCTGTTAGATTAACATTGAATTTTCCAGCAGAAACTTTATAGGCCAGAAGAGAATAAAACTGAATTTTTAAAAATTATACTTTAAGTTCTGGGATATACATGCAGAATGTGCTGGTTTATTACATAGATATAAACGTGCCATGATGGCTTGCTGCACCCATCAACCCATCATCTACATTAGGTATTTCTCCTGATGCTATCCCTCCCCTAGCCCCCCACCCCTCGACAGGCCCTGGTGTGTGATGCTCCCCTCTCTGTGTCCATGTGTTCTCATTGTTCAACTCCCACTTATGAGTGAGAACATGCGGTGTTTGGTTTTCTGTTCTTGTGTTAGTTTGCTGAGAATGATGGTGAAACTGCATTTTTAAGGTGCTAAAAGAAAAACTCTCTGCCAAGAATTTTATTTGAAATAAGCTTCACAAATAAAGGAGAAATAAAGTTTTATTCAGATAAGCAAATGCTATGTGAACTTGTCACTAGGCTAGCAATACAGAAAATGCTCAAGGAAGCCTTAAATATGGAAACAAAAAGTTGGCATTCATCATCATAAGAACCCATGGAAATATAAAACCCACAGTTCTCATAAAGCAAGCACACAAAGGAGGAAGAGAAAGAATGAAATGGCAACATGACAGAATTTTCTGAAACCACTAAGACAAAAAGACAGAGGAAAAGGGAAACAAAGAATTTGTAAAAGCAATGTGAAAACAATTAACAATATTATCAGGATAATGAATCGCATATTAATATTAACCCTGAATACAAATGGACTAAATGTTCCATTCAAAAATACGGATTGAAAGAATGGATTTTAAAAATGATCCAACTATATTCTGCTTAAAAGAAACTCATCTAACCAATAAAGGTACATACAGACTGAAAGTAAAGGGATGGAAAAGATATTTCACACAAATAGAAACAAAAAGTAAGCAGGAGTAGCTATAATTGTATCAGCTAAATTAGACTTGAAATTAGAAACAATTAAAAAAGACAACAAACATCATTATATGATAAAGAGATCAATTCAGCAAGAGGATATAACAGTTCTAAATGTATAAGTACCTAACATTGAAGCATGTAAATTTATAAAATAAATATTACTGGACCTAAAAAATATACAGAAAGCAATACAATAATAGTCGGGGACTTCAACACCCCACTAAGAGCACAAAATAGATCATTGAGACAGAAAACTAACAAAGAAACATTGGACTTAAATTAGGGCTTAGAGCAAATGGACTAAACACACATTGACGTAACATTCTGAACAAAAACTACAGACTACACATTATTTTTATCAGTACATGTAACATTTTCTAAGAGAGATCATAGATTAGGCTATAAAACAAGTCAATATATTAAAAAAAATTAAAACTCCATCAAGTATCTTCTCAGACCACAGTGGAATAAAGCTAGAAATGAATACCGAGAGAAACTTTGTGAATTAAACAAATACGTAGAAATTAAATAGCATGCTCCTGCACAATTATTGTGTCAGAGGCATTTGAACCAGAGTGACTCCATTTTGAATTAGGACCAGGAAAATGAAGGTGTGACTTGCTTGGCCACATTCCCAGAAAATTAAAAATTCCTAGCCTCTAGTTGTTTATGCTTAAGGGAGCAAATTAATGATGTTTACTGAAACAGACCCAGACTTAGTTACACACAAGCATTGTAACCAGGGTGGATGTGTGTTCCTTCTCTTACTTTCAGGAACGTCCTACTCTGTCTATGGAATAACTGTCCTTTTACCTCTTTACTTCCTTAATAAAGTTGCTTTTACTTTGCACTGTGGACTCACCCTGAATTATTTCCTGTGTGAGATCCAAGAACTCTCTCTTGAGGTCTGTGTCTGGATCCCTTAACGGTAACAATTGGGTCGATGACAAAATGAAAAAAAAATATTAGAAAAATTTTTGAAACAAATAAAAATAAAAACATGACATCAAAACTTATGGGATACAGCAAAAGCAGTACTATAAGGGAGGTTTATAGCATTAAATATCTATATCAAAAAAGCAAAAAGATTACAAATTAACCTAACATCACACCTCAAGGAACTAGAAAAACAAGAAAAAAAACTCAAGAGTTAGCAGGAGAAAAGAAATAACAAAAATCAGAGAAGAACTAAATTAAATTGAGACCAAAAAAACCCAAAAAACTACAAAAGATTATTGAAATGAAAAATTGGTTCTTTAATAACAAACAAAATTCATAAACCCATTACTAGATTAACTAGGAAAAGAGAGTAGATTCAAATAAACAATCAAAAATATAAGACATTACAACTGATACCACAGAAGTAAAAACGATCATCAGAGACTATTATGAACAACTATAGACTCACAAACTAGAAATCTTAGAGGAAATGGATACATTCCTGGAAACACAGAGCCTTTTCAGATGAGTGTACCACAAATAAATAGATCTCTTGAACAGACCAATAATGAGAAGTGAGATTTAATTTGTAATAAATATCATCTCTTCCCCCAAAAAAGCCCACAACCAGATGAATTCAGAGCTGAATTCTACCAAATATGCAAAGAAAAACTAATACCCAAACTTTTGAAACTATTTCAAAACATTGACAAGGAGGGAATTCACCCTAATTCATTCCATGAGGCCAGTATCACCTTGATACCAAAACCAAAGACACATTAAAAAAAGAAAAAATACAGAAAGGCTGTGCATAGTGGCTCATGCCTATATTCCTAGCACTTTGGGGGGCTAAGGAGGGCAGATCACAAGGTCTGGAGTTCAAGACCAGCCTGGCCAATATGGTGAAATCCTATCTCTACTAACAATACAAAAATTAGCCAGGCATAGTGGCAGGCACCTGTAGTCCCAGCTACTTGGGAGGCTGAGACAGCAGAATTGCTTGAACCCAGGAGGCAGAGGTTGCAGTGAGCCAAGATCCTGCCACTGTATTCCAGCCTGATTGACAGAGCAAGACTCTGTCTCAGTAAATAAGTAAATAAATAAATAAATAAAAATATGGACCAATCAAATAGTGCAAAAATCCACAACTAGCAATTCAATTCTATTATCAAAAGAATGAATAAGACCTACTATTTGATAGCACAGCGGGGTGATTAAATGCAATAATAAATTAATTTTACATTTTTAAATTATTTAAAGAGTGTGATTGCATTGTTAGTAAGTCAAAGAATAAACACTTGAGGAAATGGATACCCCATTCTCCATGATGTGATTATTTAACCTTGCATATCTCTATCAAAACACTTTATGTACCCCATAAATATACACACCTATTTACTCATAAAAATTAAAAATAAAAAAGCTGTAAAACTAAAAGTAATAAAAATCTTCCATTTAAAAATATTTTTTTAAAGTCGGAAATAATTCTCTTTTAAATTACTGATTCTTTTTTATATATAATTATTTGACAACTTCTCCCATTCTTAAAAAAAAACCTTTTTTTCTTGTCATTGTAGACAGACATGGAAATGTGTCACTCAGATCTTTTGCTCTGGGAAGTGTAGTTGGCTGAAAACCCTAGCCACTGCTCCTCTAGATATATCTCTGCTTTGAGCTGAGCCCATGTCTCTTCTAGAATACCTCAGTCAATAACAGAGCATGAGCATTCTCTGTGGCACATAGAACTATTTTATGTCCTGACCAAATCTTTTTCAAAGTTGTGCTGCAGTCTGGAACTTTTCATATTCAATCCACTTCCCCATGGTTTGTTCTTTCACAGGTTTCAGACCAATATTACTGTATGAAGATACTCTCTGCTTTTCCTGTTTATCTTCCATAAACATTACTATAAACATAAGTCTTGAATATCTAATCTCATATTGGCATCTGCTCTGAAGAAAATCAAAATAACAGTCAGGTTTCTTAACTTTTTCAAGATAAAAGCAATTCTCTTCCTAATTTGGCTTCCTGGGAAATAATATAGTTTTCATAATTAACTGGTAAATAAGAAGGGCTATAAATCAGTTACTTATTAATAAGCATGACCTTAAATTTAGCATTGCTGTCTTAGCAAATTTCAGTAGAAAGAAGGAATATCTATGCAAAATTGTTTGAATAATGCTTAGTCCATCAAATTTTCCATGTCAGAGGTTGGCAAACTTATGGATCTGCCTGGGAGCTAAGAAAGGCTTGTACAGTTTTTAAGGTCTGTAAAACAAACAAATATAAAATAAACAGAAAACAAGCAAAGAATATGAGTTTGAGACCATATGGATATGAATATTTTAAACTATTTACTATTTAAAGCAAGTGTTTTCTGATTCCAGATTTATAGGCTTTTAAATATATTATTGGATTAAGCAATATCAGAAAATAATACTTTACATTTTTGTGAAAAAAGAAAAGCTGGAAACTCCTTAGGGCCAACCTGCCTCCCATTCTTTTCAACGTCACCCCTCTGCTCACTGAGATAAATGCATATCTGATTCCCTCCTTTGGATAGGCTGATCAGAAACCCAAAAGAATGCAACTATTTGTCTCTTATCTACCTATGACCTGGAATTCCTCTCCCTACTTTCAGTATTCCAAACTTTGTTTTGAGTTGTGTTTTTCCAGGGCAAACCAATGTTCATCTTGCATATGTTGACTAATGTCTCATGTCTTCCCAGAATGTGCAAAACAGAGCTCTGACCACTTTAGAACATGTCAGGACCTCACTAGGCTGTGTCACGGGCGTGTGTTCTCAACCTTAGCAAAATAAACTTTTTAAATTAACTGAGGCCTCTCTTAGATTTTCAGGGTTCACATTTTCTGCTTGAAAGCTTAAGCCACATTTGCATCCTGATTTAGAAAATATACTATGTAATTTTAACATTTATCTTTAAGCCATCATCACTTATTTATCTTCTATCACAATTTTAACTGTATACTAATTTCAACTTTTATTTTATCTTACCATATTTATTTGTGATACACTCTTAACATTTTAGCTTGGATCTCCTACTCTCTACCTCTGAAAAGGTATAGATTAAGAGCATTGTGAAAATTCATGACCTATGAAAAAGTATGAGTTTGCTCAAATTACTTGATGCTTTTTGTAGCTAGAAAATATATACAGGATATATTATATCTGTACTAAATTGAAGTACAACATAGAGGAAATAAGGGCTGAGATACAAGCCTCTTCATAGAACCCCAGTTTTTTGCTATACATAAAATCCAGAGGATTTCAACAGTTGCTTCTATACATAGATGTTATTATCTATAATAGGTGTTGTAGACCAGGGTTTATGACTGCTTGTGGGTAAGTAATAAATGTTGGGTAATTTGTGACCATCTTGATGTTGTATCCAAATTTGCTATATGCATATATGACTATGTTTATAAGAAAATGAACAATAGCTTATATCACATTTCTAAAGGGCCTGAAACTCATAGAAGTTGATTTTGTTCTCAGAATAGAATAGAGTCGACAGTCAAACCCAAAGATCATCTCAAGCTGGAATCCAGAACATTCTTGAGGTTCTTAGTGTGAACTGGTTTCATAGGCCTGATAATTAAAAAAACACACACACTTTTATTTTATACCTAAAGACAGATTATAAAGATCTTCAAGGTGTAGGACATTTTTTGACTTTTCCAGGTTGTTACAGGAATGTGACATAAACATGTGCATCTTATTATTTTTATTTTCTCCAGTGTGAGTTCTTCTATTTGTTGGGTATGCTAACTTTGCCTTGTAGTGGTGGGATTTGGGAGGTATTTTCTATTTTATGTTACTAAGATAGTCCTAATAGGATTTATTGTCTTTATTTTTTGGCTGAGAAATTCACATAAGTTGGTAATTTCAGCCCTCAAAGACACATAGTTGGAATACATAGTAATATTGATTTATTGCAGATAAATTCCTTAGACTCGTATTTCAGGGCAAAAATTCACTAGTAATCCCTTTTTT
>NW_016107469.1:4467429-4477378 GCF_001604975.1 Cebus imitator
TTGAGCTCCCATTTATAAGCGAGAACATGCAGTATTTGATTTTTGGTTCTTGTGTTAGTTCACTTAGAATTATGGCCTCCAGCTTTATCCATGTTGCTGCAAAAGACATGATTTAATTTTTTTTATGGCTGCATAGTATTCTATGGTATATATGTACCACAGTTTCTTCATTTAATCTACCACTGATGCACACTAGGTTGATTGCATGTCTCTGCTATTGCGAAGAGCCTAACAATTACATATGAGTGCATGTGTCTTTTCATATAATGATCTATTTTCCTTTGTGTATATATTCAGTAATGGGATTGATTACTGGGTCGAATGGGAGCTCTGTGCTATTTAAGAAATAGCTCTAAGTGATTTAGGAAAGCTCCAAACTACTTTCCATGGTGGCCGAACTAATTTACATTCCCATCAACAGTGGATAAGCATTACTTCCACAACCTCACCAATATCTGCTATTTTTTATTTCTTTGAGAACAAGTATTCTGACTTATGTAAGATGGTATTTCATTGTGGTTTTGATTTACACTTCTCTAATGATTAGTGATGTTGAGTATTGTATATATAACTGTTGGCTGCATGTATGCCTTTTGAAAAGTGTCTATGATTATACTTTGCCCATTTCTGAATGTGTTTATCTGTTTTTTAAACTATTGAATTATTTAAGTTCCTTATAGTTTCTGGATATTAGACCTTTTCAGATGTATAGGTTGCGAATATTTTGTCCCATTCTGTAGGTAGTCTGTTTACTCTATTAATAGTTTCTTTTGCTGTGCAGAAAATCTTTAATTATGTACCATTTGCCAATTTTTGGTGTATTTTTGCAATTGCTTTTGAGAACTCAGCCAAAAATTATTACCAAGGCCTATGTTGAGAAGGGTATCTCCTAGGTTTTCTTCTAAGATTTTTATAGATTGATATCTTAAATTTAATTCTTTAATTCAACTAGGAGTAATGTTTGCATATGATGAAAGACAAGGGTACAGTTTCATTCTTCTGCATATGGCTAGCCAGTTATCCCAGCAGCATGTATTGAATAGGTAGTGCTTTCACCATTGCTTGGTTTTGTCAGCCTTGTTAATAATCTGATAGTCGTAAGTGTGTGGTTTTACTTCTCCGTTTACTACTTTGTTTCATTAATCTAGGTGTCTGTTTTTATATTAATATCATGGTGTTTTGTTTACTGTAGCCTTACAGTATAATTTGAAGTAAATTAGTATAATGTGCCTGGCTTTGTTCTTTTTGCTTAGGGTTGTTTTGAATACTTGGGCTCTTTTTTTAGTTTCATATAAAGTTTAGAACAGTTTTTTTTCTAATTCTGTGAAGAATGACATTGGGAGTTTGATAGGAGTAGCACTGAATTTGTAAAGTGCTTTGGGCAGTATGGCCACTTTTATTATATTTATTCTTCTAATCCATGTGGACAGAATATTTTCTTAAATTTATTTGTCTTGTCTCTGATTTCTTTCAGCAGTGTTTTATAGTTCTCCTGGTAGAGATCTTTAACTACCTTGGTTAGTTGTATACCTAGATATTTCATTTTCTTTGTAGCCATTGTAAGTGGAATTCTATTCTTGATTTGAGTCTCACCCTAGACATTACTGGTCTACAAAAATGTCACTGGTTTTTGTACAGTGATTTTTTTTTGTATTCTGAAACCTTATCAAAATAATTTTTCAGATTTGGTTGCCTTTCTGTGGAGTCTTAATACTTTCTAGGTATAGAATCATAATGTCAGGAAAGATAGTTTGACTTATTGTTTTCCTATTTAAATGCTTTTTTATTTCTTTCTCTTGCCTAATTGTTCTGGCTGGGGCTTTCAGTACTATGTTAAATAGGAGGGGTGAGAGTGGACATCCTTGCCTTGTTCAACTTTTCAAGAATAATATTCCCATTTTTGGTAAGTTGTGTCCCTATTTTCATTAATTTCAACTGTTTTTTATTTCTGACTTAATTTTGATGTCCACTCAGGAGTTATTTAGGAGCAAATTGTTCAATTTCCAAATATTTGTGTGATTTTGAGAAATTTTCCTGATATTCGTTTGTATTTTTATTGCACCATGGTCTGAGATTGTTAACAGGTATGATTTCAACTGTTTTAAGTTTGTTGAGACTTGCTTTATGATCAAACATGTGGTAGATCTTAGAATATATTCTGTGTGCAGGTGAAAAGAATGTATATTCTGTGGTTGTTTGATGGAGTGTTCTGTAGGTGTGTATTATGTCCATTGGTCAAGTGTCCTGTTTAACTCTAGGGTTTCTTTGACAGTTTTCTCTCTCAAGGATCTGCCTAATGCTGTCTGGTATGTTGACGTCACCCATTATGATTGTGTGGTTTTCTAAGTCTTCTCATGGGCCAAGAAGAAGTTGTTTTATAAATGTGAGTGCATATTTATTTAGGTTTCTATATATTTAGAATACTTAAGTCTTCTTGTTGGTATTCTGTATTTCTATGTATGCTCTTCTTTGTATTTATTAATTTTTATTGGTTTAAAACCTGTTTCATCTGGTATAAGAATATCAATTCCTGCTTTTTGTTTTTGTTTCCATTTGCATGGTAAATCTTACTTCATCTCTTTACTTTGAGCCTGTCGGTGTCACTGCATGTAAGATGGGTCTCTTGTAGACTGTAGATAGTTAAGTCTTGTCTTTTTTTCTAATTTTCTACTCTATGCCTTTTATGTGGGGGCATTTAGCCCATTTACATTGAGAGTTAGTATTGATATGTAAGATTTTGATTCTGTCATCATGTTGTAAGCTGGTTATTCTGTAAAGTTGTTTGTGTGATTATTTTATAGTGCCTGTGGTCTTTGTACTTGTGTGTTTTTGTGCTAGGATTTTTTTTCCTTTGGTTCCATGTGTAGCATTCCCTTAAGGACCTCATGTAAGGCTGGTCTAGTTGAAAAAAATTCCTTTAGTATTTGCGTGTCTGAGAAGAATTTATTCCTCATTTGCTTATGAATCCTAATTTTGAAGACTATGAATTGTTGCTGGGAATTTCTTTTCTTTAAAGATGCTGAAAATAGGTCCACAATCACTTCAGTTTATAATGTTTCTGCTGAGATGTCTGCTGCTAGCCTGATGAAATTTGCTTTGTATATGACTTTATCTTTCTCTCTAGCTTCCTTTAAGCCTTTTATTTTGCATTGACCTTGGTGAATCTGATGACTATGTGCCTTAGTGGTTGGTCATCTTGTAAAATATCTAGGTGGAATTCTTTGTATTTCTTGGATTTGAATGTCCATCTCTTTAGTGAGATTAGAGAAATTTTCATGGACTATATCCTCAAATATATTTTCCAAGTTATTTTTCTCCCTTCTTCTCTCTCCTAGGAATGCCAGTGAGTCATAGATTTGGTCTCTTTACATAACTCCATATTTGTTGGATGTTTTGTTCATTTTTTGACAATTTTTTTTTCATTTTTATCTAACTGAGTTGATCCACAGAACCATTTTTTAAGTTCTGAAATTCTGTGCTCATCATGGTCTATTCTGTTGTTAATACTTTACATTGCAGTATGAAATTCCTGTAGTGAGTTTTTCAGCTCTAGAAGTTCAATTTGGTTATTCCTTAAAATAGCTATTTTGTATTTCAGCTCTTGGATCATCTTACTGGATTCCTTGGATTGAATATCAACTTTCTCTTGAAACTCAATGCACTTCCTTGCCATACAGATTCTGAATTGTATATCTATCATTTCAGAGTGAAGAATCATTGTTGGAGAGCTAGTGGACTCCCTTGGAGGTATGTAAACACTTTGACTTTTTGAATTGCCAGAGTTCTTGTGCTCTTTCTCATCTGGAAGTGTTGATGTTCTTTAACTGTGGGTATACGTTGAGTATAGTCAGTTAGCTTTGTTTGTAGATGGTTTCAGAAAACCAATGCTCTCTGCAGAGTCTTTCTTTTTTGTGACTGAATTACTGCCATTGGTCCCATAGGGGGGTATATTAGCAAAGTAGTTTTGGTGTTTTGGTTGGACTGGGATGAAGTAGATGGTTCTTAAGTGTAATGGCAGTAGATAGGCTCTTACTAAGCCTCTGACTTCTTTGTATTTCCTGGCATTTGTAGCTGTGCTCTGTGTTCCAACAAGGAGAGAGATGACCTCATTGGCTCAATGTTTGGGCCTTAAGGGCACGTCCTCCCATCACTGGCACTGTATCAGTTTCTCTTTTCTTAGGTGTTTTGGTTCATGGGGATTCCTCAGGCAGGAAGGAGACAGGCCACACATTTTCTGAGCTGGCTTTGTGGAGGCAGGCATGCTACATTCCTGTGACAGCCCAGGAGCCCAAGCAACTCACCCCTCTCAGTGCTCTGAGAGTATAAACTCCTCTCCTTTTAGAGTGCTGGTAACAGATCTCAGTTCAACACTCCCAAGCTGTGCACTGAAGCCCTGCAGTGTGGTAAAGATTTTTCTTCCCTCCTCAGCTTGGAGGCAGCAGGGATGGGGACCATGGTGCAGCAATGGCAGAGGGCCTGTCAGTTGCTTCTAGGGGTTCCACTTCAGAAATGAAAAGCCATGGCTGATTAAAGTGATCAGCTGGAAGTGTGGCAGGTGTGCTATGCCCCATGTTAGGGAGTCCTGACTTGTGAAGAGCAGTGGGGACAGGAACTAACAGGGAAGACAGTCTGGCCTTCCCTCTGCAGGGCAGCTACAGCATGCTGGAGATATGAACGTAGCAATTAAGCTAATTATTCCCTCTCCATCACTGGAGCAGCAAACCAGGTAGGCATCACAGTAGCAGCAGTGGAAGAGGGGCTGTTAGTTGCCTCTGGAAACTCCACCCCAGAGAAATGCAGAGCCATTGCTAACAGTGATGATAAGCCAGGGGTGGGGCCACTGAACTGCAGGCCCAAGCTGAGGTTGGGGTGTGGGGAACTGCCTGGCAAAAAACAGGGTGCTCAGTTCTCATTAAGGCAGTCTAAACTCTTGTCCACAAAATGGTTGTAGCATACTGTAAGCATGTGAAAATAATCAGGCTCTTTCTTTTTGTTTCCTCCTAGCCTGTGGGAAGCAAGTATGGGTATCATGGTGGTAGCAATGGCAGAGGGTCTGTGAGTTGCCTCTGGGAGCTCCATCCTGGAGAAATGCAGAACTGCCATGGACTGATGTGATTATGCAGGTGTGAGGTGGCTGCACTATGGGCCAAAGCCAGGAGGCTCTGCCCAGTGAGGAGCAGCAGAAGCAGGGACAGATGTGGAAAATAATGTAGACGCCTTTTTGTAGGGCAGCTGTGGCTTGCCGGAGGCCCACTATATTCTTTGCTCCCTCCACAGCCTGAGAGAATCAGGGGTGGGGTCCACAACAATAGCAATTGCAGCAGACCTGTAAGTTATTTCTGGTAGCTGTGTCTCAGAGAAATGTGGGGCCATAACCAGCTGGAGTGCTCAAGCAGAGGTTGGGTGGTTGCACTGGGGACCCCAGCCAATGGGCCTTGCCTGATGATGTGCAGCAGAGGTGGGGCTTGCAGTCTCTCTGCTCCTCACCACCATGAATATGACCTCTATGTTTGGGATTTGTGAGAGAGCCTGACCTCCCTTGTTGGTAGGGCTATGAAGGCTGGCATAACGTGTTCAAGGAGCCAAGACCAATGGGGCTGAACATGAACTTGAGCTGTGGCTCTGCTGAGACTCCAGGAAGCTCTCTGTGTAGTACTATAAGCCTGGGGTGCCAACAGGGATCTTTAGTACCTGTAACCTCAAAGGTTTGTGGCATAAATTTGAGTCCCCAAAGGCTCTCCCTCGCTCACCCTTTTCTCATGGTAAGGAGCCCCCCCCGACTCTGCACTAGCATCTGCTTTCCTGTCTCAGTTTTTACTGGTGTTCATGTGGCACCATTGCTTTCTTTATGAATCCCAATGTGGCTTCCTGGCTTATCACTTGAAGAGGTAGTGTTTACTCATCACTCTGTGTATGAGTAGACACTATCTCTTCTCCACATGAGTACAGCACACACTAGCTGCTTCTATTCAGCCATCTTGGTGCTTCTTATAGGGTAATGTGTTAAAAACAGGATATTATATTTAAGCTACATCATTAATGTTATTTAACATCCTAAGTCCTGATACTTTCCTTTTTTAATCCTTCACAGTGACAGTTGTCATGACTATATCTAACAATTATTTATTTTGTATTTTTATTGTTGTGACATACTCTTCATAATGCATCATCTTGGGTAGAAGTCTATTTTATCTCCATATCAAATAATAATGACCAATGTCTTCAAAACAAAAATGGATGTTGGAATTCTGAATTCTGGACAACTGGTTGGGTAGTCCTTGTTGCTAAGACTTTCTGCTTAATTGTATCAACCAAACTCTTAAGTTTTAGGTGTCACATAGGGCTTAGTCACCCTGAACTCATAATAACTCATATCTTAAATAGGTAATAACTCATTCCTAAGGTAAATAACTCATACCTTAGAGGAATCAGCAATAATAATAATAATACATTGATATAATGCTTACTATGTGTCATGTATTAAGCGCTTATGCACATTAAATCTTTTAATTTTCATAAAACATCCTATAAGGCAGATCTGATTGTCATTACCAAAATTTAGTAAATGAGTCTGTGGTGGCAAAGAGGAATCAAGTAGTTTTTCAAATGCTACATAGCTAGTAGTAGTAGAGTTGATAATCAAAGCCAAGTACGGAGGTGTCGGAGTTCATATCATTAACCACTGTGTTGTACTGCCTTTTGACTGCAGAGTTAATCTTACACAATAATCTCTTCAACTACCAGTGGAATTTTGAACTCAAAGTTGTTAAAGACTTCTTTTATTCAAATCCGTGAAGATTGTGTAGTTCTAGTCACTGTAAAGATGTTTCAGGAGATGGGAGAAAGATCTAATAAGGTCGATTTTCACAGTGTTATACTGTGAGTTGTCTTGGATGGAATGACTCTGCAGTTCATCAGTTTTGATATTTATATTCAGTGCCTCTGAGTAGTTAAAGATCAATGACACTACAAAATGCATTTTATCTTATATATACTTTAAAGCATCTCACAACAAAGCACCCAGAGAATTGGGTCATAATCACGTCTAGATCTTGTAACTTACGAAAAGACACATTTTGACATTTTATATTTTCTATTAAAAATTTTTTTAAAGATTGTGTTTATTACAAAGATATTTTAGAAGCAAAGATGAAAAAATGTGTATTCCAAAAATGACCCTGTACAGTCTAGGGCTGCTGAAATTGTGACTAAAATGAGATTTATTCTATTAACCTTATCAAAATAGGATTGTAATTGTTTACAAATGGTTCCTGGCATTTGGTCCCAAATGCAAATTCTAACTTAACAATCATATAAAAAACTTGAACTGATATATCAAACCCATATATTAACTCTTTTTTTTTTTTTTTTTTTTTTTTTTTTTTGAGACAGAGTTTCGCTCTTGTTACCCAGGCTGGAGTGCAGTGGTGCGATCTCGGCTCACCGCAACCTCCACTTCCTGGGTTCAAGCAATTCTCCTGCCTCAGCCTCCCAAGTAGCTGGGACTACAGGCGCGCACGACAATGCCCAGCTAATTTTTGTATTTTTAGTAGAGACAAGGTTTCACCTTGTTGACCAGGAGGGTCTCAATCTCTTGACCTCATGATCCACCTGCCTTGGGCTCCCAAAGTGCTGGGATTATAGAGATGCGCCACCACACCTAGTCACTAACTTTTAAACATATATTTTTATTTCAGAATCACAATTAGGTCACAATAACAGTAAAACGAAATATTTCTCTGGCTTCTTATAATAATTTCCCCCAATCTTTCTACAAGAATTCAGGGAGTTTCCAGACCTTTTCTCTTGTGGGCTTATGAGTGGGACCTTTTTACATTATCTTCTCTCAGTATCAGCATCAGTATGTCACATGTTCCTTAAGTCTCGGTTTCTGTAGTGACATGTTCTGCTACTTCACTGTGCCTGAGAAATGATATGCTGTGTTCCAATGATTATTATATTATATTGGCTCAATTGTCCTGCACACTTTATTATAAGCTTACGAAACAGAGCTACCTCCTGTGTTTTTGTTTCTGTTTCTGTTTAATCTATATTCCGTTTAATAGAATAGATCTCATTTAAGTCACAATTTCAGCAGCCCTTTTATTATCTTTGCTTCTAAAATATCTTTGTAATAAACACAATCTTTAAAAAAATTTTAAAATGGAAAATATAAAATGTCAAAATGTGCCTTTTCGTAAGTTACAAGATCTAGACGTGATTATGACACAATTCTCTAAGTGCTTTGTTGTGAGATGCTTTAAAGTATATATAAGATAAAATGCATTTTGTAGTGTCATTGATCTTTAACTACTCAGAGGTACTGAATATAAATGTCACAACTGATGAACTGTAGAGTCATTCCATCCAAGACAACTCACAGTATAACACTGTGAAAATCGACCTTATTAGATCTTTCTCCCATCTCCTTAAAAATCTTTACAGTGACTAGAACTGCACAATCTTCAGGGATTTGAATAAAAGAAGTCTTTAACAACTTTGAGTTCAAAATTCCACTGATAGTTGAAGAGATTATTGCATAAGATTAACTCTGCAAATTCCATTAGTTAGTTATAGACAATTAACACAACACTTTAAATTATACCAGGTGATTTTTTTTTTTTACTATAAAATAGCCTAAAAGAAAAAGTAATTTGGAGTCTCCTGTGAGAATGTCAATGCAGCATACACTTAAAGCTCCTTGCCAACCTAAGTTGTTTGTTGACAGTGATCAAAGACTAATTTACAGCTTTACCGCTCATTACATATGATTCATTGTCAGATGAAAGCTATCATTCAGAAAAATATTGTACAATCACCTCTTAACCACAAGGCATAGTTTTTATAAGTCTGGTAAGAAATGATAGCCTATGGTAAAATAATCAAGATGGCCATAGGTGAAATATTTTAGCTGAAAGTTTCTCCTGGCTATTAAAAAAGAAAATCAGTACAACAAAGATTGCCTATTAAAAAGTTGATTTGTCCTTTTACTGCTAAAAGTTGGCCTCTCTTAATGTTCTTTCTTCTTTACCCCCTATGCCTTTCAATACTTCTCATTATAACCCCCATTGTTCTCTTTGTGATCCTGCCCTTTGTTCTAATTCCCCAGAGTCTTGGCCCCACCATGACTTAAAAAAAAAAAAAATTGTATTGCAATGTGTTGTATGGTTTAATTAATATCCTCCCAGGAATCATACATTCTAAAAGAGATCCTCTGAAAACAATAACTTAGTTCTAGAGTAATTGCAATATTTACATCAAACTCTGGACTAATCAGCTATTAGTATTCAGCCTCACATACTAAGAGGAGACTTAGGAGTCCATAAAATACATAAAAGACCGTATAGGGGATAATAAAAGTCTTGAGTTGATACCTTTCACACTTAAAACTAGCTATATAAACTTGGGTACTTTACCTAACTTTTTTGAGCTTCCTATTTGTAAAATCTTATTAGTAATGGTACTTAGTTGTCTATCAAATTGTTGATTAATATTCTATGAGAGTATTTATTTAGCTATCTGGTTCACTCTCTTCTGCTACGCTTTCAGGCAAGTAACAGGCGCTCAATCTTCTTCATTTCCTTTTCCATATTACTGTATATTCTCAAGGAAAAGTTGAATGACTGTTAAGACAGCAAGTATACTGGAGGCCATAGGGAAAATACAGACTGCTTAAAAAATAAGAAGCACAACTAAGAAGGTTACACAAGGGGGTTAGTTACATTAGTTACTTTAACAGAATGCCAATAGCCAGCATGACTTTCAGAAGCACTCACCTCTCTAGTACAATTCTGCTGATCTTTTAGTCTTCATGGTAATGAATCTCAGCTTCCTGACTACTTACTAAACACTAATTTGTTGGCCCTGGTTGTCAGCTGTGGCCTTTCTAGTTGCTCTTCTTTGTTTCAGAATGAGTTACTGCAGTTACTGCATTAGTTGTTTGCTTTTT
>NW_016107469.1:4477411-4501803 GCF_001604975.1 Cebus imitator
CTCTATTTGCCACAACCAACTTAAATTATTCTGCTTTGGCTCCAATTGTCTCTGGCAATTTGGCCCATTTGGTGTGTGTATTTATAAAACATTACTGTCAGTACTGCTTTAACCAAAATGCAAGTTCGGTCACTCACCACTTGCAGGGTTCAATTAACAAGAGCAACGTCTGGTATAAAGGAAGTGACTATTTCTAAGATTAGCAAAGAGGAAGTCTTACAGGCTCCTGCGTTTAAGGGAATTGATTTACTTTAGGGGCAGAAAGCAGGAGCTTTTAAAGGGCAGCTTTCATTAAAAGGCTTGCAGAGAAGGGAGTGAGCAGGTGTGGGGGCTACATGACTTATTTTAACTTATCTACCAGATGGTTGAGCTGGTACCATTATGGGCAGAGTGAGGTTGTAAAGTGGCTGATGTCCCAAGATACTTTCCAGGTGCAGGAACGTTCTATCGTGGACATAATTTAGGTTGTTAATTAATTGTTGTCTCTCAAGGAAATCTTCTGGTAAGAGAGAGTTCTGGCTTTGGAGCTTCTAAGTAAGCACGTAGATAAGTTTGCTATGTAGGAAGTGTCTGGTAAAAGGAAGGTAAAGATTTTAATTGTGTTTCTAAAAAGCTAAAAAGAAAGTGGAGAACGAGGAATGGAGGAAAGAGAAAAGAAAAAATAATAAGTTAAAAATAACTTATTATCTTTCTCTTGCGATAATTTGGTTATTCAGCTACACTGACTTCTCTATTCCAGTCTCTGCTCTAAACCAGTTAATTAGCTTTTGTCAGATATTCTGTTAGGAATTCATTGTTATGGCACAAGTGTTGACAGGATAATTTCTAGACCTGTTTTGTACATCTTTCATTTTCTATGAACATATTCGTTTGTACTATGGTAGGAGGATAAGAGAGACAAATCAGCGGTAGAGAGACCATCTTGCACCTCTCATACTTTTCTGCATGAATAGCATCTTTCCCTTCCTATAAATATTCACAGGCACATACTGGAAAGATATCGTGTATGGCTTTCTGAATATGGGTACAATCTGTTGAATAAGTTAGTGGTTTTCAAAATTTTCAAGTGCTACAAATCTTTATGCAAATAATAGTTCAGTGAAAAGTCAACTTATTAAATACACAAAATTATGCTCTTTTTTCAAAGTATAGGAGTAGAAAGCAGTAGAAGGTACATATCCTCCATCACTTGGCTTTCACCTTACCCTTACCCTGAAATCCAATGGCCAACTCTGGGAAACTTTAGCATTTCATAATATTTTGTTGAATTAGTGGAAGGTGATAAATCTGAGGGTTTAGAAGATACTTAAACCAGAGACATACTAGTCTTCTTTATGAATTTTTCCTGCTTAAAATTAATCTCTACATATGCTCTATACAATACAGACACATATATTTACTTAAATGGAAAGTAGTCAAAATAAAAGAAGAAATTTACTTTCTCAGTCATACTGGCTGCATTTATTTGCTTAACAACCGCATGTAGCTAGTAGCTACTCTATTGGACAGTACCAATAAAGAACATTACCAGCATTGCAGGATGTTCCACTGGACAGCATTGTTCTCAGCATTATGTCTCTAGAAAAGTCCTAAAATCTCCTTGTCTTTTTCAAATAAATTATCACATAAATCCTAGGACAGGGGCAATCAATATTAAATATGTTAATATGTTATATAAATACAAGAACACTTACAGAATTCTCCCTCTTTGTCTTTGTATGTTTGTGTGTGTGTGTGTGTGTGTGTGTGTGTTACTTCTCTCACTCTCTTTGTTTCTTTTATTAATTTATTTAGATTTAATAAAGGTGCACTGCATGTCAGTCACTGAAGTAGGTCATTGGATAAGAAATAATGAGAATAAGAGTCACTGTCTCTGGTTTCATGACCTCTAGCGGATAGCCAGGGAGATAAATATTAATCAAATAATTACACAAAGAAAAGTAACATACTCTGTGTTATGTGCCATGAAGGAGAAGTACATGTTAATATAAAATTGTATAATCAAGGGATCTAATCTAGTCAGAAAAGCAACCAACAGAATGGGAAAACATTTTTGCGATCTACCCATCTGACAAAGGGCTAATATCCAGAATCTACAAAGAACTAAAACAGATATACAAGAAAAAAAGAACCCCATTCAAAATTGGGCAAAGGATATGAACAGACACTTTTCAAAAGAGGACATATATGAGGCCAACAAACATATGAAAAAATGTTCATCATCACTGGTCATTAGAGAAATGCAAATCAAAACCACACTGAGATACCATCTATGCCAGTTAGAATGGTGATCATTAAAAAATCAGGAGACAACAGATGCTGAAGAGGATGTGGAGAAATAGGAACACTCTTACACAGTTGGTGGGAGTGTAAATTAGTTCAACCATTGTGGAAGACAGTGTGGCGATTTCTCAAGGATCTAGAAATAGAAATTCCATTTGACCCAGCAATCCCACTATTGGGTATACACCCAAAGAACTATAAATGGTTCTACTATAAAGACACATGCACACATATGTTCATTGCAGCCCTGTGTACAATAGCAAAGACCTGGAACCAACCCAAATGCCCATCAATGATAGACTGGACAAAGAAAATATGGTACATATACACCATGGAATACTACACAGCCATAAAAAACGATGAGTTTGTGTCCTTTGTCGGGACTTGGATGAATCTGGAAACCATCATTCTCAGCAAACTGACCCTAGAACAGAAAGCCATGCACCATATGTTCTCACTCATAGGTGGGTGTTGAACAATGAGAACATGTGCACTCAGGGAGAGGAGCATCACATACAGGGGACAGTTTGGGGGGAGTAGGGGAGAGACAATGGGGGGTGGAGAGGGAGAGGAGGGTGGGGAGGGATAAGATGGGGAGAAATGCCAGATATAGTATGCACCTAAAGTAAATTAAATAAATTCTAAAACAAGGGGAAAAAAAAGAAAATTTCAATGAGGAATTAGTGATTAGGTAGAGTAGGGTTGTATGTTGGTGGGAGAGGAACTGCTTAGGAGATTTATAGGTAGGAAAAAAAGCAAATGTGAATGTTCTGGAGCATGTAGTTAAAAAACCAAACAACAAGAACAACAAACCTGAAAACAACCCAGCATGAGAGGAGCACATAGAACAAGAGAGAGTCATATAAGGAGATGTAAGGGCTAAAACTTATAAAATCTACAGGCTAAAGTCAAGTTGTTTTATTTTTCTAAGAGAATTGGGAAGTCATTGCACATTTTCAAATAACTGGGTTACTTGACAAAATTTGTAACACTCTTTCTGGATGCAGGAGAGCATAGATTGATAAGAGAAAAGGGTTGATACATAGATGCGTTACATCACTCATAAGACTAATGTAGTAGTAGTCCAGGTGAAACAGGACGATAGCTTGGCAACTTCCATGTGGTGTTTTCCCTGTGAGTGCACATAAGACAAGGATTGAGCTTTGGGAACCTCCACCTAGATTTCAGAGGATGTATGGAAATGCTTGGCTGTCTAGGCAGAAATTTGCTGCAGGGGTAGAACTCTCATGGAGAACCTTTGCTAGGGCAATGCAGAAGGGAAATGTTGGGTCGCAGCCTCTACACAGAGTCCCCACTGAGGAACTGCTTATTAGAGCTGTGAGAAGAGGGCCAACATCTTCTAGACCCTGGAATGGTAGATCCTCTGACAGTTTGTGCCTTACACCTGGAAAAGCCACACACGCTCAATGCCAGCCTGTGAAAGCAGTCAGTACAGGGGGTTGTACCCTGCAAAGTCACAAGGGCAAAGGTGCCCAAGGCTGTGGGAGCCCACCTCTTGCATCAATGTGCCCTGGAAGTGAGACATATGGTCAAAAGAAATCATTATGGAACTTTACGTTTTAATGACAGCCCTATTGGATTTCTGGTGATTATTCCCTGAAGCCCCGCTGGCTCTGGCTGAGCTCCTCTCTGAAGTCGTGCTGGAATTTTACATTTTAATGACAGCCCTATTGGATTTCTGACTTGTGTAGGGCCTGTAGTTCCTTTGTTTGGGCCAATTTCTCTCATTTGGAACATGTGTGTTTATCCATTGCCTGTACTTCCATTGTATATAGGAAGTAACTAACTTGCTTTTGATTTTATGGACTCATAGGCAGAATGAAGTTGCCTTGCCCCAGATGAGACTTTAGACTTGGAATTTTCAGTTAATGCTGGAATAAATTAAGACTTTGGGAGACTCTTGGGAGGGCATGACTGTGTTTTGAAATGTGCGGACATGAGATTTGGGATAGTTTAGGGTAGAATGATATGGTTTAGCTGTGTCCCCATATAAATACTATGTCAAATTGTAATTCCCATAATCTCCATGTGTTGTGGGAGGGACCTAATGGGAGGTAATTGAATCATGTGGGTGGTTTCCCCAATGCTATTCTCATGATAGTAAGTTCTCATAAGATCTCTTGGTTTTATAACGGGCTTTCCCATTCTCTCAGCCCTCACTCATTATCTCCCTTCCCACCCTGTGCAGATGTGACTTTTGCCATGATTTTAAGTTTCCTGAGGTGTCCCCGGCCATGCAGAACTGTGAGTCAATTAAACCTCTTTTCTTTATAAATTACCCAGTCTCTGGTATCTCTTCATAGCAGCATGAGAATGAACAAGTACACAAATAAAGAACTCTGAAATTGAATCAGTAATAAATAGCCAACCAAAAATAAAAAGCCCAGGACCAGATGGAGTCACAGTCAAATTCTATCAGATGTATATAGAAGAGCTGATACTATTTCTACTGAAACTATTCCTAAAAATTGAGAGAAAAGGACTCCTCCCAAACTCATTCAGTGAGTCCAGAATCAACCTGATACAAAAACCTGACAGAATCACAACAACAACAACAAAGACAAAACTTTAGGCCAATATTCTTGGTGAACATTGATACTAAAATCCTCATAAAAATACTAGCAAATCAAATCAAGCAGCATATCAAAAAGCTAAGCCACCATGATCAAGTAGGCTATCACAATGATGCAAGATTGGTTTAACATATGTAAATCAATAAACATAATTCAGCACATAAGAAGAAATAAAGATTAAAAATACATGGTTAACTCAATAGATGCAGAAAAGGCTTTGGACAAAATTTAACATCCCTTTATGTTAAAAATTCTCAATAAATTGGTATTGAAGGGACACGCCTTAAAATAATGAGTCATCTATGACAAACACACAGCCAACATTATACTGAATGGACAAATGCTGGAAGAATTCCCCTTGAAAACTGGCAAAAGACAATGATGTCCTCTCTCATCACTCCTATTCAACATTGTATTAGTCCATTCTTACATTCCTATAAAGAAATATCAGATATTAATTAATTTACAAAAAAATTAATTAGCTCACAGTTCTGCAAGCTGCACAGGAAGCATGATAGCATCTGCTTCTGTGGTGACATCAGAGAGGTTTTACTCAAGGCAGAAGCTAATGCAGGAATAGGATCTTGCATGGCAGGAGCAAGGCCAAGAGAGAGGAAGGAGGTACCACACACTTTGAAGCAACCAGATGTCATGAGAACTCAATATTGCAATGACGGCACCGAGGGGAGATGGTGTAAATCATGAGAAAGCAGCCCCATGAACTAATAGCTCCCCACCAGGATCCACCTCCAGCATTGGGGATTACATTTCAACATGAGATTTGGGCAAAGACACAAATCCAAACCATATCAAACGTAGTATTGGAAGTTCTGGCCAGACCAAACAGGCAAGGTAAATAAAGCGTGTCCAAATAGGAAGAGAGGAGGTTGAACTATCCATAATTGTCAATGACATAATTGTATATCTATAAAAAACTATAGTCTTGGTCCCACAACTTCTTGCACTAATAAGCAACTTCAGCAAAATTTCAGGACACAAAATCGACATACAAAAACACTAGCATTCCTGTACACCAACAGCAGCCAAGCCACAAGCAAAACAGGAAAACAATTTCATTTTCATTGCCTCAAAATAATAAATTACCTAGGAATATAGCTAACCAGTAAGGTGAAAGACCTCTACTTTCATAATTACAAAACACTTCTTGAATAAATTAGAGATGACACAAACAAACAGGAAAACTTTTTTTATATTTGTAACTGAAGAATTCATATCATTAATATGGCCACACGGTCAAAAACAATTTACAGGTTCAATGCTACTGCTGTCACACTACCAGTGACATTCTTCAAAGAACTAGAAAAAGCTATTTTAAAATTTTTATGAAACTAAAAACAAACCCAAATAGCCAAGGCAATACAAGGCAAATAGAACAAAGCAAGTGGCATCATGCTACCTGACTTCAAACTGTGACAGGTCATTTCCTTGACCCCATCAAGGGACTTGCAACAGGGTGTGGCCAAGCTCAAACCCCTTGTGGAAGGGGGATCACATAGGTGAGCTGATGCAGGAGCTGGGGGGAGTGCCTTTGTGAGCTGGCAGGAACAAATCCTATACTGGCCAATGGCAGTCAAGTTGTTGCCCATGACTTCTGGAGCCCCAGAAGATGTGTGTTATGAGCAATGCTCTTTTAGCATTTGCCGTCTGCAGATGACTAAGTGTTAACCAGCTCAGTAGAGAGTCAGGGTGAAAACTTCTTATACCTTGCCCTCTTGATACCCGGTTTCTGGTCTAGCATCCAGGAATAATCAGCTCTTACGGACTTGAAGGATGGTGAATACGGATATATTTTATTAAGTGGTGGAAGTGGCTGTCAGCAGAAGGGGAGTTGGAAGGGGTATGCTGTGGAAGAAGGTGATTATTCCCTGAAGCCCTGCTGGTTTTGGCTGAGCTCCTCTCTGAAGTCATGCTGTCTGAAGTTAAGCCACGTCTATCTATAGACTCTGACTCTCAGCTGCTTCTTCTCTTCTTATCTTCTCTGTCACACTGCTCTACTCTTCCACCAGTGGAGTTTGGGGTTTTTATGAGTACATGATGGGAGCATGATGGGCCAGCATGATTTTGGGAAAAGCAACACTCAGGTGGGAAAACAGGTATAACTGTTCTCATTTAGGAAGTTTCCATGCTTGAGAGTGGGGCCTTTGTTGGAGAACTGCCCTCTTCTACCCAGTATTTCCCTGCTTCCTGTCCATATTAAAACTATACAACAGAGTTATAGTAATCAAAATCAGCATGGTACTGGTGGAAAAAAAAAAGACACTAGAACAAAATAGCCCAGAAATAAGCCCATATACCTACAACCATATAATCTTTAGCAAAGCTCACAAAAAACAAGCAATAGGGAAAGGACTATTCATCAATAAATGGTTCTTGGCTAACTGGCTAACCATATGCAGAAAACTAAAATTGGACCCCTTCCTTACACCATATACAAAATCAACTCAAGATGAATTAAAGACTTAAATGTAAAATCCATAACTGTAAAAACTTTGGAGGACAACTTAGGTGGTAACATATGAACATAAGAACTGGAAAAGATTTCATGACAAAGCAGCCAAAAGCAATTGCAACAAAAATAAAATTGACAACTGAGATATAATTAAACTGAAGAGCTTCTGCACAGCAAAATAAACTATCAACAGGGTAAACAGACAATGTATACAATGGGAAAACATTTGCAAGCTAAAAACTTGTTGGATATCTGACAAAGGTCTGATGTCCAACATCTATAAGGAAATTAAACAAATTTACAAGTAAAAACAAACAAAACAAATCCCATCAAAAAGTAGGCAAAGAACATGGATAGGCACTAAGCTTCATCTCTAGCTTTTGAGTTAAAGTGAGATATTTGTTACTCTTCAATTTTCTTGAACAGTTAGAGGTCATTATAGGGTTATTAGCTGGCCCAATTTTAGCAGCATTGTGTCTCAGGGAATAAGGAGACCCAAGGAGAGGCAGAAAGATGTGGGATGGGATGGCTGGTTGTTGGAGCTGTCAAAACATACACAAAATTGATCAATTACGTTTTCCTTCTTATATGGGAGTAATTCATCATGCCCCTCAAACAATTACAATGGTAATATCAAAGACTGCTAATTAAAACTCACCATAACAGATATAATAATAACAATAATAATAATGAACTTTGAGATATTGTTCGAATAACAAAAATATGATACAAAGGTACTATGTGAACACTTGTTATTGAACAAATAGTACTGATAGACTTGCTCAACACAGCATTGCCACAAACCGCCCATTTGTGAAAAACAAAAACAAAAACAAAAAACAAAGGCACAATAAAGTGAAATGCAATAAAAAAAAAGTATTCCTGTACTATACATGCATTGCAGAGAAATTGGTTGTAAGTTCAATTTTGGAAATGATGAATTCAGTTGATTTTGAGATACCTAACAAGAATGATATCTAATAGTCAATTGACACCTAATATTTATTTTTCATCTGCACCAAAATGAATGTAAGGCTACTTACAAGAAAATTTAAAAGTAGAGAAATATTATAAATTATATGACAAAGGAAAAAAGCATAACAAAAGTAGAGTATAAAACATATCTGAGAATGAGGCTAGTATAAAAAAACACTTATCATTAAATCTCATACACATGCTAGAGAAACCAAATCATAGTTAATGGTGCCTATCAGATGAAAACAGGTGACTGGCTCAGAAAAATGCACAATTATTGATGTTAAACCTAGGAAGAAATTTATATAGTAATCCTCATGAATCAGGCAGTAAGTAATATAATGACTAATTTCCTTAGGGATATCATTAGACTAAATGCAAGTTTTATAGAATAACATCTTATAGAATTATTTAATATGAAACAATCTTTCATAATTTATTCAAAAATTTGTATTGAGTTTTAAATCAGTCACATTGATATGGTTACTTTTTCATTTTGCTGTGAACTCTGCAGAAACTTTTAGCTATATGATATTTTCTCATTCCATTTGGGCAGCTGTTACAAAATAGCATAGACTGGGTGGCTTAAAAGCAACAGAAATATATTGCTCACAGTTTTGGAGACTCAGAGGTCCAAGATCAAGACACTATCACATTTAGTGTCTGGTTAGGGCCTGCTTTCTGATTCAGAGACAGCTGTCTTCTCAGTGTGACCTCACTTAATTGAGGAGACAAGGGATATGGAAGCTCCCTAACCTCTCTTTTACTAAGATACTAATCCAATTCATGAAGGATCTGATGCCATAAGCTAATCACATACAAAAGGCCATAATTCCTAATAGTATCACATTGTGGGTTAGCATTTCAACATAAATTTAGGGGCAGAGACAAAGACATTCAGCCTACAGAAGATATATTTACCTCAAGCACTTGAAAAATACAGAAACTCACCAGTTACTCTCGTCAGCTTACTACCATTAATTTGGCTGTCTGATATTTTATACAGTTTATTTTCAAACTCAAGCACATAAAATTATATAGCATTTGCTTTCTTTATTATTTTTTCAAAATAATTGTAAAATTGGTTTTGGAAATGTTTCTGTTTGATAACCATAACAATCCTAACATTCTTAGACGTAAAGAAAGAAAGTAGGCAAAAAGTTGATGGCTTCTGAGTGTGCATTTTAAATTGAATCATCATGTGATAAATATTTTAATTAATTCTTTTGCTTAGATTAAAAAGATTTGACTAATTTTGAAAACCTCAGCTCTGTTAACTTACCATGTTTATATTTCTCATATTTTCTTCTTTACCTCTACAGTTTTCTCAACTGGAAATATTGCTACTTCATAATTATATAACCATGCGTATTTTCCTTCTGAATGGTGTGTTATTTATTTCCAGAAAGGATCAGAATAAAAATAAATTTAATACTGTACTTATTAAAGATACACATACACATGCAAATTAATATACAAAGTAAATTTAACCTAGAATTTTTCCAAAATAAAAATAACTATGTTCTGTGCATCTGCACTGTGTGCCCTGACTTTAGTGTAACATCAGTCTTCATCTAGTATAATTTGTCTCAAATAGTTGCAGTCTTACTCTCCTGCACTCTGATATAAATAAATTTAAATCTCCAAGAGCAAATACTCCAGTCACTAACATGAAATGCTAATTCTATCACCACTATTACAATGACTAATAATGATGGCTATAAAAGTTGAAAGAGATCACACTATTTTTGACTGTCAACTATATACTTATTTATTCATTTGTAGTATTAGCACTCTATTTCTTTTTTTATACTACTAGCTTTATTGAGATATAATTAATAGGACATAAAATTAACTGTTTTAGATTGTACAGTTCACTGGTGTTTAGTATTAGATTAGGTTGATGCAAAAGCAATTGCATTTTTTCCATTACTTTTAATGGAAAATCCACAATTACTTTTGCACCCTCCTAATATATTTAAAAATAAACTGTGATGGTTGTGAAACCATTACCACAATCAATGTTTAGAGCATTTTAGTCATTCTTTATCTATTAGCAATCACTCCTCATTCTTCTTTCCTGCAAGGCCCTGGCAACTGTTCTAAGATTCACCAATGTTGTAGCATATAACAGTAATTCACAGATTTTATTGTCAAATAATATTCTATTTTATACATATACTACATTTTGGTTAACCTTTTTGCATCTGATGGACATTTGGGTTATTGCCATATTGTAACTAATATGAATAATGCTGTTGTGAACATTTGAGTACAAGTTAATATGTAAATATATGTTTGAAATTCTCTTGAGTATATAGCAAAGTGTAAAATTGTTGGGTCGTATAATAACTTATGTTTAACATTTTGAGAAATTGTCAGAATATCTCCCAAGAGATATACACCTAGACACACAATTACAATCAAGCTGGTGAAGGACAAACAGAAAATTTTAAAAGCAGTAAAAATGGGCAACATATCATCTGTAAGTAATCCTAAATAATATTAACAGCTGACTTACCAGAAATCATAAAGTCAGAAGTTGGTGGGATGATATATTCAAAGTACAAAGAGAAAGGCCTGTGAAACAAGAGTTTTGATTCTGAAAAAATAAAGGAGAAATTAAAATATTCTCAGATAAAAGTAAAGAGCATTCACAGCTAGCCAGTCTAGCCTACAGGAAATACTAATGGTAGTTCTTAAGGCTTACATTAGTCCGTTTTCATGCTGTTAAAAAAGATATACTTGAGACTGGAGAATTTATAAAAGAAAGAAGTTTAATGAACTTACAGTTAGTTACATGTGGCTGTGGAGCCCTCACAATCATGGCAGCAGGCAAAGAGGGATTGACAGAGAAACTCCTATTTTTAAAACCATCAGATCTCGGGAGATTCATTCACTATCACAAGAACAGTACAGGAAAGACCTGCCCCCATAATTCAATCACCTCCCTCCAGGTTCCTCCAACAACACGTGGGGATTGTGGAAGTTACAGTTCAACATGAAATTTGGGTGGGCACACAGCCAAACCATATCATTCAGCCCCCAGCCTCTCCCAAATCTCATGTATCAAATTTCAAAACCAATCATACCTTCCCAATAGTCTCCCAAAGTCTTTAATGATTTAAGCGTTAACTCAAAAATCCACAATTCAGGTTAGTTACTTCCTAGATACAATGGAAGTATAGGCATTGGGTAAATGCAGCCATTCCAAATAGGAGAAATTGGCCCAAACAAAGGGGCTACAGGGCCCATGCAAGTCCGAAATACAGCAGGGCAGTCAAATCTTAAAGCTCTATAATGATCTCTTTTGACTCCATGTCTTGCATCCAGGCCACGATGATGCAAGAGGTGGGGTCCCATGGTCTTGGGCAGCTCTGCCCTTGTGGCTTTGCAGGGTACAGCCTCCATCCTGGCTGCCTTCATGGGGTGGTGTTGAATGTCTGTGGCTTTTCCAGGCACACGGTGCAAGCTGTCAGTGGATCTACCATTCTGGGTTCTGGAGGATGGTGGCCCTTTACTTACAGCTCCACTAGATGGTGCCCCCATAGGGACTCCCTATGGGGGCTCTGACTCCACATTTCCCTTCTGAGCTGCCCTAGCAGATGTTCTCCATGAGAGCCCTACCCCTACAGCAAACTTCAGCCTGGGCATCCCGGCATTTCCACGTATCTTCTGAAATCTAGGTGGAGTTTCCCAAACCTCAATTTTTGACTTCTGTGCACTTGCAGGCTCAATGCCATGTGGAAGCTGCCAAGGCCTGGGGTTTGTACCCTCTGAAGACACAGCCGGAGCTCTAGGTTGGCCCCTTTCAACCATGGCTGGGGTGACTGGGATACAGGGCACCAAGTCCCTAGGCTGTATACAGCACAAGGGCCCTAGACCCAGCCCATGAAACCACTTTTTCTTCCTAGGCCTCCAGGTCTGTGATGAGAGGGGCTGCTGTGAAGACCTCTGACATGCCTGCAGACATTTTCCGTTGTCTTGGGAATTAGCATTTGGCTCCTGGGTATTTACGCAAATCTCTGTAGCTCGCTGGAATATCTTCTCAGAAAATGGGTTTTTCTTTTTTATCACATTGTCAGGCTGCACATTTTCTGAACTTTTATGCTCTGCTTCCCTTGTAAAATTGAATGCCTTTAACAGCACCCAAGTCACATCTTGAATGCTTTGCTGCTTAGAAATTTCTTCCATCAGATATTCTAAATCATCTCTCTGAAGTTCAGAGTTCCACAAATCTCTAGGGCAAGAGCAAAATGTTGCCAGTCTCTTTGCTAAAACATAACAAGAGTCACCTTTGTTCCACTTCCCAATATGGGTAACATAAAAAATCAGTGCACAAAAATAAGTGATATTGTTCATATCACTATTAGCATTTTGGTCAAAGCTATTCAACAAGTCTCTAGGCAGTGCCAAACTTTCCCACATTTTCCTGTCTTCTTCTGAGCCTTCCAAACTGTCCCAACCTCTGCCTGTTCCCAAGTTCCAAAGTCACTTCCATATTTTTGGGTATCTTTTCAGCAATGCCCCACTCTACTGGTACCAAGTTACTGTATTCGTTCATTTTCATGCTGCTGATGAAGACATACCTGAGACCAGGCAATTTACAAAAGAAAGAGGTTTAATGGACTTACACTTCCACGTGGTTCAGAAGGCCTCACAAATGGTGGAAAGCAAAAAGAAGTAAATAATATCTTACATGGATGGCAGCAGGCAAAGAGAGAACTTGTATAAGGAAACACCCATTTTTAAAACCGTTATTTCTTGCGAGACTCATTCACCATTGTGAGAACGGTGCAGGAAAGACCTGTCCCCATTCAATCACTTCCCACTGGGGAAAAATAGTCCCCAAATTTATATAATGCAGTTTAGGTAGTGTTCAGATAGAAATTTATAGCTTTAATATCCTACATTAATAAATGACATTGTAGCATCATCTACCAGCTATGTTGATATGGTGCATCAAACAAGACTGTTGTGGAGCCTAAAGTTACTACAGTGTCTTCCAGCATGGTCCCTGTGAGCACTGCCAGCTTAACAAAAGAAGCTCCTGAAATTCTAGACAGCATAGAAGATTGTCTTTAAGGAATCTACCACTTTGGCACCACTGGGGTATGAAAGAAAAAAAAAAAAAAAAAAAAACTCCTGTAGCTGGCTCAGTGTCTGCCCAAATGAACACCCAGTTTTGTCCTTGAAACCCAGGTCCCTGGTGGCAGAGGCACCCAAGGGAATCTCCTGGTCTGCAGGTTGCAAAGACCATGGGGAAAAAGTAGTATTTGGGCCAGAATGCACCATCCCTCATGGCATGGTTTTTCATGGCTTCCCTTGGCTAGAGGAGGGAGTTCTAGCCAAGGCAAGCCTTCCCTCCTCTAGCCAAGGGAAGAGGCTAGAACAAACAGAAAGGAAAAGCATCAACATCAAGGCTAGAACAAACAGAAAAGAAAACTAGAGGCTAGAACAAAAGGCTAGATCAAACAGAAAGGAAGAGCATCAACATCAACAAAAATTTGAATGTTGGCCTGACTTGCTAGGTTGGGGAAATTCTCCTGGATAATATCTTGAAGAGTGTTTTCCAACTTGTTTCCATTCTCCCCATCACTTTCAGGTACACCAATCAAACAAAGATTTGGTCTTTTCACATAGTCTCATATTTCTTGGAGGCTCTGTTAGTTTCTTTTAACTTTTTTAAACTTTTTTCCGACCCCTTGCACTTCTTGTGTGAGGTGATGCCCCACACTGCTTCAGTTCACTCTCTGTGGGCTGCACCCACTGTCTAACCAGCCCCAATGAGATCAGCCAGGTACCTCAGTTGGAAATGCAGAAATCACCTGTTTTCTGCACTGATCTCACAGGGAGCTGCAGATCACAGCTGTTCCTATTTGGCCATCTTGCCAGCCACCGTTGGATCTTCTTTCTCTTTTTTTTAGTTAGTTTGGCTAAAAGTTTGTCAATTTGGTTTAACTCAAAAAACACAACTTTTTGTTTCACTAGTTTTCTTCATTTCAAATTTATTTATTTCTGCACTAACATAAATTTATTTTGTTGCTAATTTCTAGTTTTATCCCATTGTGGGCAGAGAAGATACCTGACATTTTTTCAGTTTTTTGAATGTTTTAAGATGTGTTTTGTGACCTAACAAATGGTCCATTTTTGAGAAAAATTCATATAATGAGGGAAAAATGTGAGTTCTGCAGCTTTTGGGTGAAATGTTCTGTAAATATTTATTAGATCCATTTGGCCTGTAGTGAAGTTAAGTCTTATGTTTCTTTGTTGTTTTTCTGTCTGGAAAATCTTTCCAGTGCTGAAAGTGGGGTGGTGGAGGTTGAAGATATTATTGTATTATCAGGGCCTATGTCTTTCTTTAGCTCTAACAATATTTCCTTTAAATATCTGGGTGCTCCAATGTAGAGTACATATAGATTTTAAAATGTTATATCCTCTTGCTCAATTGGCCACTTATATGGTGACCTTATTTGTCTCTTATAGCTTTTGTCTTGAATTCTGTTTTGTCTGATATAAGCATAGTGACTCTTGCCCTTTTTTTTCTGTTTAAGTTGGCATGAAATATCTTTTTCCATTCCTTTATTTTCGGGCTATGTGTTCTTTATAAGTGAGGTGTGCTTCTTGTAGGCAACAGATCAGATAAGACTTTTTTTTCTGATTGAAGGGCTTAGTACATTTACAGTGTTTTTATTGATAAATAAGGACTTATTCCTGCCATTTTGTTATTCATTTCCAGTTGTTTTATTGTTTTCTTTCTTTTGTTCCTTCCTGTTTTCCTCTAGTGAAGGTGATTTTCTCTGGTGATATGATTAAGATTCTCACTTTTTAAAAATTTTGTTTATCCTTGGCTGCCCCAGCTAGTGCCCCAGGATGTAGTTTCCCCCCGCCCCAACAACCACCACATGTTCACTGTCCCTGGGACTAGTTTAGCACCAGGATTTGCCTAAAAGTTGCAGTTTTTATGGCCTCAATTGCCTTTCAAGTTTACTTGGAGACAGGGTGCTACAGACCTTGGTGGTGAAATTTGTAGGGATTGTGAAGTTCTGACCTGTGGAATCAGTGATTTCCCTCAGTCTAGGGCTCGTTTAAATGCTCCCTTCATTGACGGGCATCAGATGAGTTTAGCCTGGATTTTCCTTCTGTTATCACAAGACAACACTGAGTTCTATGCCTCACAATTGCTGTGTTCTTTCTCCCCCACTTCTCAGAGAGGCTCTGGGTACCACACTGCTGCCAGGGGCTGGGACAAGGGTGGCATAAGGGGATTCAAGGCTGTTTTTCCATCTCTTTAGTGCCCCATTCAGTGATATGAAGTTAAAACCAGGTACTATGAGTGCCCCCCTGATTTTTTGTTATTACAAAGATTTTTTTTTTCTTTGTAGACAATTAACTTGGTATCCCTGTTCAAGGGATGATTGATGGAGCTTTCTATTCCATCATCTTGTTCAGCCTCTTTTTTACTTATTTTCTTTCCTCTTTCTTTGGTTTGATTACTTTTCTTTTTTCTAAGGTATGAAACTTTTATTATAGGCATTTGCACCTAAAAATCTTCCTCTGAGCAAAGCCTTTGCTGCATTCCATACATTTTCACATTTTATTTTTGTTTTAATACTTTTCAAAATATTTCTAATTTTTCTCATGATTTCTTCTTGATCTATTGATTACATAGAAATATGGTCTTTACTTTTTCATATATTTGTGAATTTCCTCCGGTTTCCTCTCTTAGTAATTTCAAATTTCATTCCATTATAGTCACAGAATAGGCTTTTTGTATATCATTTCAATACTTTTAAATTAATTGAGGCTTTTTATGGCTTACCATGTCTTCTGTACTGGAGAAGCTTTTGTGTACACTTGGGAGGAATTTGTATTTTTCTGTTATTTGGTGGAATGTTTTATAAATGTCTCTTAGGACTAAATGGCTTATAGAGTTTTTCACGCCTTCTGTTTCCTCGCTAATTATTGATCTCATTGTTTAATCTATTATTAAATGTTGAGATATCTCCCCACAATTATATCAGTTTTTGCTTCATGTATTTTGAGTTTTTGAGATTTTCGTCTTGAGACAAGACAGAGTCTTGAGGTTTGAAACTGTGCAGATTGAAATGCCAATTGTGTCTGAAAATTTCTAAATGGTGGATGCAACACGGCTGCTTTAGCAGGAGATAAGACTGAGGCACAAAATGTTTTAGAGCACCTTCCATTAAGTGATCTCTGGCAGAAAGTGGGAGCAAGCTGGGCAGCAAACATCAGAATAAGGATTTCTTTCTAATGTAAACATGATTTTGTGTTGCAGGGAATTTTCTGGTTGGTAACTCAGGTAAATTGGAAGCTATTTGCCGTATGCCAACTTTATATTTGGCCAGCTTATGTCTTTCTCTTTTTCTTTCCTTACTGTCTTCATATTCACCTTGGTTACTTCTTTAACCAAGAGTAGCTTAAAATAATTATTTTTAATTTCTAATTGTGTATGTGTGTGTGCATTAAAATTATCTTGTTGGCCATTCAAATGGCCTAATTTTGTATAACTTCTAGATTTACTGGATATTGGTTAGAGAATGTGATCTGTGAGATATTTTACCTTTGGGAATTTGCTGAGATTTTCTTTGTTGCTTTATACATTCAGCAAAAAAATCTGTTGAGATATTAACTTGTGTCAGGTATTGTGTGAGATGCTACAGAAAGGAGGATGAAAATTATATGGTTGCCAATGCTGTTTTCTCTGCCTCATCATGTGGGCTATATTTTCACCTTTTCTCTATGTCTATGAGGGGTACTCCTCTTCATTCTTCAAAATCTGTGTAATCTCTGGAGTGCTCTGGTTCTTCCACGTGAAAACTGATAAAAATGTTTCAGTCTTTGAGGTCTCCATCACACCATATGCATAGATTTATTACAATTTTATATTTATTTTCAAGTCTTGAGAGTTTAGTAAATATATCTGAAAATATGACTATGCTTTGCAGATTGCAGCTTAGCAAGGAAAGAAATTCATAAACAACCAATGAAAATGTGAGTTTGTTACATGCCAAAACCAAGGTAGATACAAAGTGCTACGTTAATTTAGATAAAAGAAAAAATAGAATTGATTCTGTTTGGGTAATGGATAGAGAACCTTTCTTCCCAGAGGAAGCAGTATCTAAGCTGACATTTCCTAGGTGGAGGAGAAGTATATCCTCTGCCAAAGGAATGGAATGAGGAAGATTAAGGTCATGCTCCAATGTTTAAGGGAGATAGGGTAGTTGGGAAAAACTATGTTTTAGGGATGTTTAAAAGGGAAAGTAAACCATGTTTCAAAAAGTATCTCTAAGGAATTTGGAGTTTATCCTATAAACCAAATAGTGCCACAAAAATTGTTTAAGCTTACTTGTGAAACTACATAGGCAAATGAATACTCAAGGTTTAATGTACCTGATACAGTGTACCTGATTTTACAGTGAGACTTTACAGAGTGTAACACTGTTATATTTTTCCTTGAATGTGTAGTAGGATTCTGGTTTTTATGTTTAAAAAGTATTAATTTACTGTTAGACATAGGAATCTGAATTTCAAGCCAAAGCTTAACTGTACTCATGATAGAAAATAAGAAGACACATATTCAAAAATGACAAGTTTATGTAGTAAAGAAGATTGTCGTGCACTCTAGTACATTTAGGGAAGAAGAAAACCCCTTGTTTTTATTTTTATTTAGTAAAACACTTCATCTTATGTCATGTAACTGCACTAAAGTGGACTCGAGTGTGGGGTGTACTTTCCCCTGGAATCCACCCATAAATTGCATATTTAGTGCTTCTTTCCTAGTTTTACAATGTGAATTAGATAAGTACATTTTAGAAATCAAAAATATAATACTGAAAGGGATATTTGTTCTGAAACAAATGTGCATGCGGGAGACAATTAAAAACATTTCTTGTCTGCCATATGGGCTGACTTCCTGCCAAAACAGAAAATATATGACTTATCCTTAATGGCTCCCTATCTCAACTACTGATATTTCAGAGCTTTCAAAAGAGCCTCCATGTTGCCAATTTTTGCTGCTTTATCTTCTGTCTTCCAGCATTCCTCATAAACAAAAATCTCCTTTTCCTATGTTCCATTCTTTTATATCCTACTTTGTGAGAGTAGATGTTCCTGATAATGTGATGATTGTTATATCAGGATGAATTCAATTGCAAGAACAGACAATTTGCCTTAAATAATAAGGTAATTTGCAATCTCTCATAACCAGAAGTCTGGAGTTAGAGTTTCAGGGTGTGTACAGTGTCAACAGAGACCTAGGTTCTAATTCTCACTGAGCTTTGCTTTGTTATGGATAGTGTATGTAGTGAAGTTGTATCATCAACTTAGCTAATACGTTGGAATTATGTTTCTCAGAATTTCATTCCCTGTATAGCTCTGAGTTATCAAGGGTCACAAGAGTCATTTTGTGTGAGATTTGGAAGGCAGAAATGAAATAGCAGCCAAATTACTTTTATACTTGGAAGGCTGATGCAGGGGCACCAGCTGCTATTACAGTTCACAGGTCGTCACTTATCACTTTGGCATAGAGGCAGGAACGGGCCTTCAGGTGTTCTGCTTTCCCATGGATCCTCAAGGTTCTCTGGCTCCTGGGCCAGATGTTTTTAACTCCTTGATGAAAAATACCATTTTCCACATGCCACCAACATCATTGAATTTAGAAGCAGTGAGAGACCAACAGGAAATCCAGTCCATGTTCATAACTTCTGGCTTATTCTTTTCCTTTCCCACTTCACATTTATCCCCTTCCCAACTGCCTATTCTGCAGACTTCTGCAGAGCTCCAGCAACAGATGCAAAATCAACAGCCTTAAAAAAACTGTACAACAAGGTCCCACAATTGCATATAGAGAGTGTCAAATATCTATTTAAATGATATGCGTAGATATAATATATGCTTATGTTATCAAACCCAAATGCAGTTTTCTTTTAACTTAACATCATTGTAATTATAAGTACAAGTGAAACAAGAGCGGATGTTACACAAGATTTCTCAAACTGTGTGTTATGCAACTCTAAGGCAGTAATACATGTAAGACTGAAAAGAATATACAATTAATTTTTTATTGGTATTGCAAGGGCCTAAAGGATGCTGGCAAAAACCAAAGAGGTTTGAAGTTAAAAAAGTAGAAGTACTCTTAGGTAAAAGAGCAGATGTCATAGAAGAGAAGCAGTGTAGTATGGGGTCAAACTCATCTGCTCTTGCATCAGATTACTTGGGGCCAAACTCTGCCTCCAACCTTATGGGCTATGTTACCTGGGGCACAGTATTTAAACTCTCTGAGCCTTAGTTTTTTCATTTTACATATGGAAATCATGAGAATAACTTCTCATTAAACTGTTGTGATAATTATATGAGATAATATGCATGATATGGAGAAAGTGTTAAATAAATGCTTAGCTATCATAATTATAATGATGATGGTGATGTTCATAATAACATCTATCCATGATTATATTGACTTGAGCAACCCTGAATGGTAAGGTTTGGGGGAGGAATTCTCAGTATTATTTTGAAAATTAAATTTGAGAAAAATTAAAACCAGAATTTAAGTAAAAAATTAGAATATAAATTTACTACTGTGTTTTTTAAATTATTACTTTAGGCTGAATCCAGGCTCATGAAGAAGGTAGGCTCTTAATCTAGCACAAAAAAATAATAATTCTTTAATAAAAGGCACAACAATTCAAGTTGAATGTGGATAGTTTAAGGGTTTAGATAAAAGAAAGTTCTAAAACTTGAAGATAAGCTTCATATAGTTACAAAATACATTGTTTAATGTTTAACTTAGGCCAGATAAAGTTACATTTTTATCTCCCACATTTTCATGAAATAGAAAACATTTCAAAATAGATACTAGCTTCTTGCATTTTATAGAGATCAGAACCTATGTGAACTGTAGAAGAAAATAGCAACAAACTTAATGTCAGCTGATATTTACTCAGGAGAAGGCTCTGGCACTTGCTACCAATAACACTGAAGAGAATCATTTAGTATTTCCAGACCACTTTTTGCTTCACTATGAAATAAAAAGATAATAGATTCTTCACAAGGTTGATGAGAGGACCATATGAAGAAGTGTATGTAAACTGCAAACACTACAATCATATAAACTGCAAAGTTAAATTGTCTACCTCTCTCTCTCCCACAAGCTGTTGCTACGAGACAAACTTCTACACTTAGACTTTTCTGTGGAAGTGGCACAAATAAATGAATCTAAGATGTAATTCTAAAACAGTGTAGGCACAATCAAAAGGTGCCATATCTAAATATAAAACAAACAAAATGGCCTTGAATGTTTATTTTTGAAGAGACAATGGGTTTTTGTAAAGTTTTATCACATGCTTTCCCATGTTGCCTTTGAGATCAGTTCATGAGAATTGGTTTGAGTAAATAATATGGAATATTTTCATGAAGAAATGTTTCTCTGTGGAAACCCACTGGAGTTAAGGATTCAGAATTGCAAGTTTGGTCTTACTAGCATTATGCTGGAACCAGTAGAGGGAAAATAGGGGTTACAGAAAGATATAAGACAGGCATGCTTGGATTTCTGTGGAATAAAAAACAATAGCTCCTTATTGATTAAACTTCACTCTAGAAACTTTGAGGCTTACACCTTTTGTCCAAATTGTAGCAGCAGGAAATAAATAGCAGATGATTTCTTCTACACTAATAAAGATAATGTTCTGTTCCTAAAGTATGCCGAAATTTCATTAAAAAAACAACAACAACAACCTTCTCTACCACTATTGTAAGGAAGAAGGCATCTGGTATATAGAATAAGCTCCTGTTGAGGCTGTATTTGCTGATTGAATGTGCAAATTAATAAAGGTAATTGGGGAGATAATGGATGTGCAAAAAGAAATTTGGCTAGGGGGATGAAGAAATTTTAGGAAGAAAGTACTGGTGGCTTGTTCCTTTCCTTTCCTAAACTTGGCCTCAATTTCTCTTTTAATGTCTTCTTTGTAACATTGGCTATTTAGTAGTCTGTGGCTTAATACACAAACATTTGAGGATTTTCTAGGTAAATTTTTGTCATACATTAGTTTGGATGATTTCTATTGACGTGTATTTATCTTGTATTCTGTTACATATGATCTGTTGTTAAATCCAACCAGTTTGTTTTGTTTTGTTTTGTTTACGGTTATTTAGTGCTTTGTCTCTGGACATTTCAATTGGTACTTTTTATAGTTTTATGTGAAATCCCCTACTTGCATCCTCATTTTATCTACATTTTCCCTTAAAATTCAACAAGTTCATGATAGCTGTTTCAAATTTCTCATCTGCTAATTGCGTCATCTCTTTCATTTCTGGATCAGTTTCTTTTGATAATTATTTTCTTCAGGTCATATTTTTTTTCTGCCTCTTTTTTTTTTATTATTGTAAGTGAAACATTATGGCTGTTATATTGTTGAGTGTCTGGGTTTTAGTCATTAATTAAATATTAAGTTTGTTTTGGAGGAAAGTTAAATTACTTGCATATCACCTGTATCTTTCTGAGGCTCTTTTTTTTCTTTTCTTTTTTTGGGGAGGGATAGAGTCTTGCTCTATTGCCCAGGCTGGAGTGCAGTGGCATGATCTTGGCTCACTGCAACCTCCATTGAGGCTTATCTTTAAAATACATTATGGTGCGCTTAGGGTGGCCTTTACTCTAGGACTAGATTAGCTCTACTCATAAACTGTGGCCTTTTGAGGTCTCTAATGAATTATCACAGTGTTTAAAAAAAAAAAAAAAGTCTTCCCATTCTAACTGGTTAAAAATCAACCATTTCCCAACCCTTTGGGAGCTCTGGTGATTGCTTACTTTATAGCTCCCTGACAGTTATTCTCAAATATCTCTTTTTGCCTCAGTTGAAGTCCTTACTCACCTTGAGGACTCTGTGTACATGGACATGTACAACTAAGTATTTGTACAAAGTAAAAAGTAAAAAAAAAAAAAAGTCTAACAACTCAAAAGGTCTTCTGTACAGATTTCTAGAGCTCTTTTTGTGCATAACTCTCCTCTCTGACAAACTGCCCTAAGATTTCTAGACAATTTTAGTAGACCAGAGTTCCAATCTTTGTATCTTTAGGTGAAAACAGGATTGCCATCTTAAAAAAAAAGTTGAACTGTATCTCTACCTCAATTCTTTCAAATTTATTTGTACTTATTTTTATTTTTTGGGGGGTACATAATAGGGGTATATATTTATGGGGTAGATGAGATGTTTTGATATAGACACACAATATGTAACCATCACATCATGAAGGATGGGATATCCAATCCTCAAGCATTTATCTTTTCTGTTACAATCTATTTATACCTTTTTAGTTATTTTAAAATGTACCTTTAAATTATTATTGACCATAATCACCTCATGGTGCTATCAAATAGAATGTCTTATTTATTCTATTTTTGTACCCATTAACCATCCCCATGTTTTCCTGAGACCCCCCACCACCACCACCACTATCTTTCCAGGCCTCTGGTAACCATCTTTCTACTCTCTATGTCCGTAAGTTCAGTTGTTTTGATTTTAAATCCTACAAATAATTGAAAACATGTGATGTTTGTCTTCTGTGCCTGGCTTATTTTACTTAGCATAATGATCTCCAGTTCCAACCATGTTGTTGCAGATGACAGGATCTCTCTTTTTTTCCTAATGGCTGACTTGTACCTCAATTCTAACGCCAAATAAATTTCAGATGAATAAAAATGTAAATGTAAATATATAAAATTTTAAAAGTAGCAAAAATGAAAGAAAAATACTTCATACTGTGAAACGTTTTTATTTTAAAACATGTTTTAATATAGAAAATTTCAATGTACACAAAAGTAGAGAGAATAGAATAATGAACCACTGTGGATCTACATCTCAGCTTCAACATTTTGCAACCTGTAGCCAATCTTGTTTCAGGTATATTACCCATCAACTTCCAACCTCCATGATATCTCCCACCACACAGATAACAGATTATTTTGAAGCAAAATCAGAAACCATATAATTTTACCCACAAAATAGCTCAGTTTGTATGTGTAAAATGTGAGTATTTATTAAAATATAAACTTTGAAACTTTAACATAACTAAAAAACTAAATGTATCTATTTTACAATTTATTTGCTCAAATCAGGATTCAGACAATGACATTTGGTTCACATGTCTCTAGTTTCACCCTCTCTATTTTTTCTCTCGGATTTTATTTATTGAAGCAGCTAGGTAATTTACCCTAAAGGGTTTCCTTTCATTTTAGAATTTATTGATTACATTCCTATGATGTTATTTAACTGGATCTTTAGTACTCTGTATTTTCTGTAAACAGGTAACTACTTCTAGAGTCTTAATCAGTTTCAGATTGGAATTTTTGGTAAGAAGAGGCTATGGTTGGTGTACTTCACCAGAATGCAAAGAATTCCTGATGTTAAGATTGTTACACAGGTTGAACTGTTACTGGTCTAATCCATCCAATATTAAGTTCTTCATCAGCTTTTTACTCAATGGTTTTGTCATAAATCATAATTGTCTAGATTTAGTATTTTATTAAAGATTGAAGAATGGTGGTAGTCTAATTCTATCATTCCTCCACTTATTAGCTGGAAAACTTCTATGAAAAATGTTTCCATCCTCAGTTATTCATTAAGGCTGAGGCACTCATTGTATCATAGATATGGGATAAAGGCTTGATTCCTCCACTCTTGTCCCATCTCCTAATAAGAGATTGGTTCCCTGAAATTCTCCAAAACTGATCAATAAGATTGTAACACCATCATTATGAAATCATACATATTAACATATTTGATGTGCTGTAATCATTGCAGCCATTTTTTTCTTTGATGCTCAATTTTACATTATTTATTGTTACAGCCTTTTAAATTGGCTCAAGTCATTTTGACATGACCCAAATAGTAATTACCAGTTTCTCTGCTTTTCCGTTATGAAAAGATGTTTTAAACTCATCTTATACATTTCTTAAAGCAGACTTGGGATTAACTATTTTTCCAAAGATGGTGCTTCCTTTAAATGAAAATGGCATTTAGAGACCAGAATCTATGAGATGATAAATGCTAGAT
>NW_016107469.1:4501835-4538987 GCF_001604975.1 Cebus imitator
GACGGAGTTTCACTCTTGCTACCCAGGCTGGAGTGCAATGGCGCGATCTCGGCTCACCGCAACCTCCGCCTCCTCGGTTCAGGCAATTCTCCTGCCTCAATCTCCTGAGTAGCTGGGATTACAAGCACGCGCCACCATGCCCAGCTAATTTTTTGTGTTTTTAGTAGAGATGAGGTTTCACCATGTTGACCAGGATGGTCTCGATCTTTTGACCTCGTGATCCACCCGCCTCGGCCTCCCAAAGTGCTGGGATTACATCTAGAATTTTTTAACAGAAGGAATTTAAGAATCATTTCTTAAGAAATATGTATCATTGAAGAAAAAATACATCATGACATACATATAGACATACTGTAACCCTAACTCAAACTTAGAATCATAACAATTTTTGGTTTGTTTTACTTCTTCAATTCTATTTTTATGTCTTAAGCCAAAAACTCTAACAACATCAAATAATTATTGCTTGCACTTGCGATAGCTAACATTTCAGAATAACAGTGTCAATATTGTTACTAGCAGTATGGTTGCTAAAAAATTAAGATTTAGTTATTTTTGTCATTAAGATATATTCTCACAGTTATACAGTCAAAATATTTCCTAAATATTCATACAACCTACAACTCCTAGGAGTATGTGTGCATGTATGTATGCATTTTTAGCCTTACATTTTAAAACTTTCCATTTATTTTTAATATAAGGTAGTTTGTATATGTATATAAATCCATATCCCCTCTTATTTCCCATATAGTAGCATACCATGTACAATCTTCTCTTTCTTCTTTTTCCCTCTTAATAGTATTTCCTTAGGATCACTGTATAGCAGTATGTAGAGACAATTCTTACTCATTTTTTGCAATGCCATAAACATTCATTGTGTAGATGAATAGTTTACTCAACTAAATTACTCTAGATGAATACTTGTATTTTTTACAGTCTACATAAAATAGTGCTATGATGGAAAGTCTGTGTGTGTGTGTGTGTGTGTGTGTGTGTGTGTGTGTGTGTGTGTATATGTATATTTATTTATTTATTTATTTATTTTATTTTTATTTATTTATTTATTTTTTGCCACAACATCTTTAGGATACTAGAATTGAGATGGCTATGTCTAAAGGTAAATGCATAGATGACTGTTTCATTTAAGAATGCTTTTCTATGTATGATAAATAAAATTAAAAATAATGAAAAGAAATATTTATTATGGTTATTATATAGGGTTCTCCAGAGAAACAGAACCAATAGGAGTTACACACATAGAGATTTATTAAAGAAATTGACTCACACCATTATGTAGACCAAGAAGTTCCATAATCTGCTATCTCTGAGCTACAGAACCAGGAAAGCCTGTGGCGTAATTCAGTCTGAGTCCCAAGACCTGAAAACCAGAGAGGCTGATGATGTAACTCCCTGTCCAGGTCTAAACACCTACAAATTGGTTGTGGGGAGATGGGGGGAATAATGATATAAGCTCAGCAGTTTTGTATACAATCCAAAATCCAAAAGCCAAAGAACCAGGAGCTCTGAGATCTATGAGCAGGAGAAGATGGATATCCCAGCTCAAGAAAGAGACAGAAAGAGAGAGAGAGAGAGAGAGAGAGAGAGAGAATGAACTCATCTTTCTAAACACATTTTGTTCTATCCAATCACTCAATGGATTGGAAAATGTCCAACACATTGGTGAGGGTACATCTTCTTTACTCAGTCTACTGATTCAAATGCTAATTTATTCTGGAAATACCTGCACTGTCACACTCAGAAATAGCATTTTACTATCTGAATGTCCTTTACCTGAGTCAGGTTGACAAATAAAGTTAACTCACAAATACTATGAATAAATAAAACCAAAGTTTTGTATGGCAAAATCACCAGGTAAAAAACCAAAAAGCAAACTATAAACTTATAAAAATATGGGTAGCTGGCCAGGCACAGTGGCTCACACCTGTCATCCCAGCACTTTGGGAGGCCGAGGCAGGTGGATCACCTTTGGTCAAGAGTTTGAGACCAGCCTGACCAACATAGTGAAACCCCATCTCTACTAAAAATGCAAAAATTAACTCGGTGTGGTGGTGTGTGCCTGTAATCCCGCTACTCCGGAGGCTAAGGCATGAGAATCGATTAAATCCAGGAGGTGGAGATTGAAGTGAGCTGAGATCATGCCACTGCCCTCCAGCCTCATGACAGAGTGAGATTCCATCTCCAAAAAAACTATCTATATATAAATACATACATATGTATATGTAGCTACATATATATATACATATACATGTATACATAGCTAAAATATGTAGCTACATATATATTTAACTAAAATCACAAAGAACAAATATCTGTTCTTTTTTTACTGTATATACATAAATGAAAATTCTAGTAGAAAAATGGGCCAAGAGAGTGAGCACTTTACAGAAAAGTAAATACAAATGGCATATTAATTTTGGATAAATTTATGGATCTGAAATATGACAGATTAGATAAATGCATATTAAAACTGCAGTAGCATACCACTTTTTTTTCTGATCAGAGGAAAAAATATAAAGATTTGATCGTATATTCTGTTAGAGTGTTGCAAAGTAACCACTCTCATGCATTGTCAGAAGGAATCAAAATGGTCATAACCTCTGTGGCTAGCACATTGTTTCATTTGTAAATGTTAAAACTATATATATTCATTGGCACATACACTTTATTTTAGCATGTGTTCCCTAGAAAACAGAGCCTGAGGGAAGGATAAAATGCTAACACTTATGTGGGAGTCTTATAAGGAGACACTGAGTGAGGGGAAATGAATATGAGAAAGAGTAAAACGTAATGCAAGATGATTAATTTCTATTCTCACTTCTCCTCCACAACAGACTGTGAAGCAGGTTTCCTATCAATTACACCTGATTGGCCACATAGGCCCTTTTCAGGCAATTTACAGGGAGAAATCATATCTCTGTAAGTTCATCTGAATGAAAAAGGGAGATGAAATTTTTCTTCCAGGCTTTTCCTCAATTTCTGTCTTCCATTGGTAAAATTTCACCCCTGTTTTCAAACTTCCCAGGTTACATTATTCAGCTACTTCAGAAGCCATTCAGGAAAACATACCCCAAACCCTAAGGTGTTGCATTTCATACGAATTCAGAAAGGGCTAGTGGAACGGTTAACTGCAGGCCAATGGCTAATTATCCTCAAATAAAGTAATTGCAGAGACCCTGAATGGAACTGGTTTCCTCTGTTGCTAGTTGAGACAGAACAAGAAATTCAGATTCCAAGAGACACAGGAGGCCAAGAGAAACTCAGTATATGAATAAGTCATGTTTAATAGAGCCCATTCTTGTGGTACTCAACTCTGTAATCTGGCATTGTATCTGGCTCCTACACTTCATTTATCAGACCCTCATTGTGTGTGTGTGTTGAGGTATGGGAGGTAACAAGCAGCCCTCATTTGTTTTCTAAGAAAGAAAGTATAAGTCTAGTAAGTCACAGAGTCTTCTTCAAATAGGTAAATAGACATGATCTGTTAAAAACAAAACAAAACAAAACAAAAACTAAGCTTCAGACAACAATAAGATTAGTGAACTAAGCTGCAGTACCCACAGCCATAACAGGTAAATAGATGCTATAACATGCACGTGAGCATATGCTGTATAATTTGCTTTATACAAAGTTTAAACATAAGGAAATCCAACACATGGTTTCAGAAGCACAGATAATTATATTTGATAAGCAAAGGGTTTTGTCTCTTTTAATCTCCTTATGAACTTTAGAATTTATGTGTTAATTTTCACAAAAATAATTCACTGAATTTTTATTGTGATTCATTACATCTTGTCAGTGACCTGTTTGAATTGCTGGAAGGTGCTAAACATTTTCAGAGGTATGTTTATTTCTAAATAGTAGCTTTGTTAGGCAAACATACTCAAGTAGTTGCATTTTTGTCTTGCTTCAATTGCAAGTCTTTTAGGGAAGTGTGTTTTAATTTGAGGCAGGCACAGAAATTATGGCTGCAGAGATTTTTCAAAGCTCACTTGGCATTCTGATATAAACATGTTTTTAAGCAAGAAAAAGAGATTTTTTTTTTTTAATTCAACACATGACCCAGTCGGTGGGTAGATTCCCACCAACCATAAAGTCAATTGTGCAACACATTTCTGTCACCCACTTTGTGTTAAATAAATGTGGAATATATATGGAAGTATATACAGATACTATGTAAATATATATATATGTATAGAATTCTTACTGAATTATATTATATTTGATTAGAGTAAATACATTTGATATACCCATTATATATGGAAATATATATTTTTATCAATTCAGATATTTTTAATTGACAAATCATAATTTTATATATATATATATATATAGGGTACAATGTGATGCTTTGATCTATGTATAGAATGCAGAATGATTAAATCAGGCAAATTAACATATCTATCTTCTTACTTACCATTTTTTGTGATGAGACATTTAGTCACTTTGAAATATATAATACATTATTATTGCAATAAAAATCAAAACTTATTTTTCCTGTTTAACTTAAACCTTGTGTCCTCCGACCAGCAACTCACAATTCCCTCCCACCAATTCCCAGCCTCTGGTAACCATCATACTACTCCTTACTTCTATGAGCTGAGGTTTTACAGATTCTGCATATAAGCAAGATAATTCAATATTTGTCTTTCTGTGCCTGGCTTATTTCATTTAGCATATATCCTCTAGGTTCAAGCATAATATCTTTTTTTTTTGAAACGGAGTCTTGCTCTGTCTCCTAGGCTAGAGTGTGACGGCGAGATCTCAGCTCACTGCAACCTCCACTTCCCCGGCTCAAGCGATTCCCCTGTATCAGCCTCCTGAGTAGCTGGAATTATAGGCATGGGCTACCATGCCCAGCTAATTTTTGTATTTTTAGTAGAGATGGGCTTTCACCATGTTGGCAAGCTGGTCTTGAACTCCTGACCTCGTGACCCATCCACCTCAGCCTCCCAAGGTGCTGGGATTACAGGTGTGAGACACCACACCTGGCCAAGCATAATGTTTTAAATGGCAAGATTGCCTTCTTTCTTAAGGCTGAATAACATATATTTGTGTACTTCTATCACATTTTCTTTATCCATTCATCCACTGATGGACACTTAGGTGGATTCTATATCTTGTTTGCTGTGAATAATACTGCAATGAACATGGAAATCCAGATAGCCCTTCAAAATATTGATTTCAATTCATTTGCATAAATACCCAGCAATGGGATTGCTGGATCATATGGTAGTTATATTTTTAGTTTATTAAGGAATCTTCATACATTTCCATACACCACTTTGTGTTTTTATTTTCTAATGATTAGTGATCCTGAACATTTTTTCATGAACCTGTCAGTCATTTGTATCTCTTTTCTGAGCAGTGTTTGAGTCTTTTGCCCTTTTTTCAGTTGTTTTCTTCCTATTGAATTGAGTTTCGTACACACATACACACACACACATACACACACATATATTTGCAAACCATACATCTAATAAGGGGTTATCATATATACATGAGATATCTCATATATACATGAGATATATATATCATATATATATATCTCATGTATATATGAGATATATATATATCATATATATACACATAAGAGATATATATATACATGAGATATACTACATATGTACATGATATATATATCATATATATATCATATATATACCTCATGTACATATATAGTTACTATCATATATAAATATATCGTATATGTCATATATGCATACATATTATATTAACCCCATATTAGATGTATAGTTTGCAAATTTTTTTTCCACTCTGTAAGATTGTGGAAAAAATATTTGCACATGTGTATATATATATATATATATATATAATATTTCTCCACTTTGTTAATTATGTCTTCTGCTATGTAGAAGCTTTTTTATTTGGTGCAATTCCATTTGTCTCTTTTTGCTGTTGTCGCGTGTGCTGTCAGGGTCATACCCCAAATATTTTCCAGACCAATGTTGTAAAGTTTTTTCCCATGTTTTCTTCTAGCAGTTTTATAGTTTCAGGTGTTATATTTAAGTCTTGAATCCAATTTGAGTTTACTTTTATGTATGGTATAAGATTAGGGTCTAATATCACTCTTCTGCAAGTGTATGACTGCTTTCCCTGCAGCATTTTTTGAATGTGGTCCTTTTCCCATTGTGTTTTATTGGAACTATTGTCAAAAACCAATTGACCAAAAATTAATCTATATATTTCTGGGCTTTCTATCCTTTTTACATTTGTCAACGTGTCTTTTATGCCAGTGCCATGCTGTTTTCCATACTATCGTTTTATATTATTAGAATATAACATAATTAATATAATATAATTTAGGGAGTATAATACCTCCAGCCTTGTTTTTATTTCTCAAAATTTCTTGTCTATTTGGGATTATTTGTGGTTCTATATGAATTTTAGGACTGCTACTTCTACAAAAAAATACAGGACATTTTGATGTAGATTACATAGAATCTGTGGGTCTTTTTGAGTACTTTTACCAATATTTATTATTCCAATCTGCAAACAAAACAAATCATTTGACATTGTGTTCCCTTCAAATTTTTTCATCAGTGTTTATAATTTTCAATATACAGGTCTTTCACAATCTTTAGGTTAAATGTATACCTAGGTACTATATATTTTGTTGCTATTGTAAATGGGATTGTTTTATGAATTTCCTTTTTGGATAGTTCATTATTAATATATATATAAACACTAGTCATTTTGTGTGTTTACTTTGCATCCTGCAACTTTACTGAATTGTTTTTTTAAATCTAACAGATTCGTGGTAAAATTTTTAGGGTTTATAAACCAGATGGGTGGGCCAGATGGGTGACCCAAAGGAAAAGCAGCTGGCCAGTACCCTGAGCAAATGGCCTTTCGGGGCTCCCCATCCAGCCCGTCGCAGCGTCAACATCCTTGGTGTGCTCCTGTTGCTTCTTCTGGTGTGAGCCCCTCCCTGTGTCACCGTTTGCCCCTTATCAGCCCTTGGTGAGCCTTTGAGTGCAAGACAAGTGGGGCTGCCTTTTGCCACCTCTGAGTAGTGAGAGTTCACACACAGCGTTTTTATTGCCCTTTGTTGCCTCTGAATATTCATCTCATCTTCCTTTGTGCAGGGGGTGCTCTCAGGGGCCGGCACTAGTGCAGTGCAGTGTCCAGTGTGAACAGCACAAATTAAACATGTTGCAAACGAGAAAAAAAAAAAAAATGTTGTCAGCAAACAGAGACAATTCATCTTTCGATTTTCTTATTCAGATACCTTTTATTTTTATCTCTTGCCAAATTGCTCTGGCTAGGCCTTCCAGTACTATGTAGAAAAAAAATGTGGTTAGAGCTATTTTTGTCTTGTCTTTGATTTCAGAGGAAAAGCATTAAGCTGTACACTATTGAGTATGATGTTACTTATGGGTTTGTCATATATGACTTTTATTGTGTTGAGGTACATTCCCTCTATACATAATATTTTCAGGATTGTTATCATCAAAGGGTGTTTAATGTTGTCAACTAGTTTTTCTACATCTACTGAGATGATCATGTTTTTTTCCCCTTCATTTTATTAATGTGCTGTAATGCATTTATTAATTCGCATATGTTGAACTATGTTTGCATCCCTGAGATAAACTTCATTTTATCATGGATGAATGATTATTTTAATATGCTCTGGAGTTCAGTATCTTGGTAATTATCTTTAGGATTTTACATGTGTGTTTACCAGAGATATTAGTCTGTAATTTTCTTTTTGTGTAGTGTCCTTGTCTGGTTTTGGTTTCAGGGTAATGTTGGTCTCATAAAATGAGTCTGTAAGTATTTCCTCCACTTTATATTTTTGGAAGAATTTGAGAAGCGTTGCTATTAGTTTTTCATTAAATGTGTGGTAGATTTCTGCTCTGAAGCCATCAGGTCCTGGGCTTTCCACTCATAAAGTATTTTATTACTGATTCTTCTTACTTGTTATTGGTCTCTTCAGATTTTCTATTAATATTTGGTTCAATATTTATAGGTTACATGTTTGTCAGAATGTATACATTTCTTCTAGTTTATCCAATTTATTGGAGTATAATTGTTCATGGTAGTTTCTTGTAATTCTATGTAGTTTTGTGATATTGTGTTGCTTGCACTTTCATTTCTGATTTTATTTATATATTTTTCTTTTTTTTTTTACTGTGTCTAACTAAGAGTTTATTTATTTTGTTTTTCTTTTTGAAAAGCCAACTTTTGGTTTTGTTCATTTATAAACATTACCTTGGTAGTCTCTTTTAAAATTTTTCTTCTTATCTTTGCAATTTTTTTCCTTTTGTTAAATTTAGGCATAGTTTGCTTTCCTTTTTCTAGTTCCTTAAGATGCAACGTTAGATTAATTTGAGATCTTTCTTCTTTTTGATATATCTGTATATTACTATAAATTTTCCTCTTAGAACTCTTTTTACTATATCCCATACATTGTATGTTGTGTTTGCATTTTAATTTTAAATTTTGGTGTCAGGGTAATTTTGGTTTCATAAAAAGAGTTTGGAAGTATTTCCTTCACTTGAATTTTTGGAAGATTTTGAGAAGCATTTGTAATAGTTTTTCTTTAAATGTTCAATATAATTCTGCTGTGAAACCATCAGGTTTATTTTATTTTATTTTTTTAAATTTCTTCAGTGATCCACGACTTGTTTAGGATTATTATGTCTAATTTCTACATATTTGTTAAGTTTCCAAGATTTCTCCTGTTATCAGTTTCTATGTTTATGCCCTTCTAATCAGAAAGAATGATTTAATCCTCTTAAATTTGTTAGTATTTGTTTTATGTCCTATGGTATAATCTATCCTGGAGAATACTCCACTGCATTTGAGAGAAATATGTAATCTGTTGATGTTGAATGGAATGTTCTCAATGTGTGTTTTAGGTACTTTTAGCCTAAGGTGTAATTCAAGTCCCATGTTTCTGTAATGATTTTCTGTTGAGATGATGTGTCTATTATAGGAAGTGTGGTGTGTCATTATATTGCAGTCTATCTCTCTCTTTAGAAAATTTAATAATTGCTTTATATATTTAGATGCTACAATGTTAGGTGCATATTGTTATATTCTCTTGAAGAATTGACCCTTTTATCATTACATAATAACCTTCTTTACCTCTTTATATAAATTTTTCCTTAAAGTCTATTTTCTCTGATATAATTATAGTTACAGCTACTCTCCTGTGATTTCCATTTGTGTGAAATATCTTTTTGCATTCCTTTACTTTCAGTCTATGTGTGTCCTTATTGGCAAAGTGAGTCTCTGGTACTAATAATATGGTTTGATTTTTGTTTGTGTTTTGTTTAAATCATTCAGTTACTCTCTATTTTTTTTTCAAAGTAAAAAATGAAGTGTTTATTTTGCATTTAACCATCTGACTGTTCGCATCTTAATTTAATCCATTTACATTCAAGGCAATTATTAGTAGCTGAGGACTCACTATTTCCATTTTGTAAAATGTTTTCTGGTTGCTTTGTAGATACTGTTTCTTTCTTCCTCTCTTGCCATCTTCCTTTGGGATTATGTAATATTATGATGTGCTGGTATGCTTTGATTCCTTTCTTTTTATCTTTTGTGCATATATTATAGGTTTTTGCTTTATAGTTAAAAAGAGATTTAAGTAATGCACCTGACACTTAAAATAGCTATTTTAAGCTCATAAGAATTCTAATCAGAAACAAAAGCTCTTCACTTTCACTTCATCCCCCTAACTTTGTATGATTTTGATGTCAAAATTTTACCTTTTTTTTTTGTAATTTGTACCTCTGAACAAGTAATTGTAGCTTCAGTTGTTTTGAATTGTTTTGACTATTAACTCTCATAGAAGAGATAAAATTGTTTCACATACCACTCCTTACACACGAAATTAAAGTATTGTAAATATGACTACATATTATTTATACTAGTGTATCTTTTACATTCGTATGTCTTATGTTATTAATTAGTAGCCTTTCATTTCAGTTTATAGAACTCCTTTTAGCAATTCCTGTAAAGTAGACCTAGTGGTGATGACCTCCTTTCACCTTTCTTTGGGAAAATTTTTATTTAACCCTTATTTCTAAAGGACAGATTTGCTATGTAGTTTTGTTTGGCGGCTTTTTTCCTTCAGCACTTTGGATATATTGTATCACTCTGTATTGACCTGCAGGGTTTCTGCTACTAAATCTGCCGATAGCCATATCGAGACTTCCTTGAATGTGATACATTATTGTTCCTTGTTGGTTTTTGTATTTTTCCTTCATCCTTGATTTTTGATAACTTTATTATGATGTCTTTTTGTGAATCTGTCTTCAAGTAAAATTTTCTTGGAGACCCCTGAACTTGATACACCTTGGTGTTGTCATCTTTCCACAGAACTGGGAAATTTCAAGCCATTATTTCCTGAAATATGCTATCTGACTTTTCTCTCTTTTTTCTCCTTCAAGAATTCTTATTATATGAATATAAGGTCTCTTGATGATGTCTCATAATTCCTGTCGGCTTTCTTGACTCTCTTTCATTTCTTCTTTTCTTTTTTGCTTCTCTGACTGGATACCTATAATTTCATATGTTTACAAAATTGAACATTGAAGATTAATGAATATAGTCTATTTTAAGTGATAAAAGAAAAACTTCAGCTAAATTAAATTTAAAGGAGTTTAATTGAGCAATAAGTGATTTGGGAATCTGGAAGCTTCCAGAATCAGAGCAGATTCAGAGACTCCAGTGCAGCCACATGGTAGAAAAAGATTTGTAGACAAAAAAGGGAAACAACGTACGGAAATTGGAAGTGAGGTACAGAATGGCTGGATTGGTTAGAGCTCGATGTTTGCCTTATTTGAACAGTTTGAACACTCAGCAGTGTACGAATGGTTGAAGTGTGGCCACTGGGAATGGCCAAGTCTTAACAATGGTTACAGGTGCATATTCCTAAGTTAGGTTTTCAACCTTGTCTGACTATTAAGCTTGGTTACAGCTCACCCAAAAGGACTCAAATATAGAAGTACAGAATCCTTCTCAGGCCATATTTGGTTTGCTTTAACATAAGCATAGTATTTATTTGTAAATATATGTACCAAAAATATGTTTGAATTTCTAAAGTGTCAAAATTGCATATAAAATGGAGATAAATGCACTTTATAAATCTGAGTTATGTAAAATTGTTGTTACCTTTTCTTACAACATGAATCACTGATTATCTTTGAAGTTTATATGTACTTTTCAGACAAAAGAATTTGTGTTCATAGTTTGTTAACTTTCTCTCCAATCAGTTTCAAGTTAGTCAAAAAAGAAAAATCAACTCAAAATTCTTAAAAAGCTAAAAAAGTCTGTAAAATTTTTATCACTGGAAACCTGCAAAGGCATTGCAGATGGTTATTAGAAAATAAATTTAAATATCTAAGACAGCCAGTAAAAATGGATCAAAATATGCTATTTAAATAGAACTATAATTTTGAACTATATTATCGAGGTTTGCTACTTAATATAGTTTGTTTTTACTTTTTTTTTCTAAATTACTAAATGCAATATTTTTATGTAGACACCACATTCAAAACTAACATTAATTACAAGTAGTAATACTTTTTTTCTCTGAGAATATATATGAAATAATTTAATTTTATGGTACATTTGTGTTTCATTTTAACTCTATTAAATAAACTCAGAAATTTGATTAAAAGTAACTGCTCTCCTATAATTATCAGCAAGACCTTAAGTTAGAAATTTATTCTTCTTAACCTCCATTTCCTCATCTGTAAATAATAGTAAGTCAAAAAATATAAGTTAAATGACTCTAAAATATCATGTAACTTACTAATTGAATGAATAAATCTAAGACAGCATTTTTATTTTTCATCTTTGAATTTATATCTTTCTTTAAAAGCACTATACTTTAATTATAAAACCAAGGAAACACTTACTAAGAAGCCACTCCTTCTTCTGCTGCCTTCTTAGGTTTCTCTGTAACACCCTATCTGCATTCTCCCATTGCATCGTCCTCCCATCCTCCAAGTCTCCATTCTGTTTTTTAGCCTATTTTTGAGCACTTACGAAAGACGATGATGGTTAGAGAAACATAGAGTTAGGATTAATGAGAAAATTGAGTCAAATAGATAATCTGCACAATAATAGAAGAAAAAAATTTAGAGAAAGAGAAAATGCCAAACAAAATTTGAAGAGAGAGAGAGAAGCATTTAAAAGTTTTTCATGAAACAAGATTTTGTTCATTTTCTACACATTTTCTTATTTTCAATGAGCTAAAAGTGAATTTACAGAAAACTATTACATAGACCAATTTATGCATTATGGGAGTGTCAGAAGGAGAAAGAGAGGAAGGAGCAAAGAAATTATTTGAAGATGTAATGACCAATTTCTCTCAAATTTGATGAAATATATGAATTTACAATTTTTAGAAGGTCAGCGAGCACCAGTGAGGATAAGCCCCAAGAGGCCCATACTGAGACACATTATAATGAACCTGTCAAAAGACAAAGACGAAGAAAGAATCATGAAAGTAGCAACAGAAAGTCAACTTGTTACATACAAGGAATACTAATTAAGATTATCAACAAGTTTCTCATCAGATAACTAGGAGGCCAGAAAACAGTGGGATAATACATTATAAAAAAATACAATTTTCAAATTGAAATTCTGTATTTGAATAAGTTACTCATAAAAGGTGAAAAAAAAATAAGGCATTTCCAGATTTAAAAACAAAAGCAACAAAATTGAGGAAGTTCAGCAGTAGGCTTGCCTATAAGAAATACTCAAGGAGTCTTTCAATTTGAAATGAAAGAAAGCTAGCTACTAATTTATAGCCATACGAATATAGAAACAAAAATCTGTTAAAGTTCACATGCTAATATCAAGTGCAATATTAATGAAATTTAGGTTTGTAACTTCATTTTTAAAATATTTTAGATTATTTCAAAGAAAAGTGAATAAAAATAAATATACATCTATGATATTGGCTACATGGTGTATAAGGATGTAATTTGTAGTTTGTGACATGAATAATATAAATTTGGGGAGTGTGGCACTCTACGGGAGTACAGTTTTTGTATGTTATCAAAGTGTAGTCAGTATTATTTCAAAATAAATTGTTGTAAATTTAAGATATCAAATATAATCCCATAGTAACAACAATAAAATTATCTACAGAATATATACAACATAAAATTAGAAAAGGATCAAAACACATCACTACAAAATATCAACTAAGTGCAAAGAAAATAGTAGTAGAAAAAATAAGAGACAATTAAAGCCTGTCAGACATACAGAAAATGAATGGGAAGATGCCAAATGTAAGTAATTCCCTTTTAGTCATAACTTTAAAAGTAAATGAATTAAATTTTCCAGTCAAAAGGCAGAAATTGGCAGAATGCATTTTTAAAAATTCAACTATATGCTGTCTTAAAAAGACTCACTTTAGATCTAAGGATACACATAAGTTGAAAATGAAAGGATGAAGATAGGTGTCACATTTTAATAGTAACCAAAAGAAAGCTGAGAAGGCTATACTAATATGGGACAAAATGAACTGCAAGTCAAAGAATGATCATGGTCCAAGTGGAATGCTAAGGGAAGAGAGTTGGAACTTGTGGGGAATCCAAGGAAAGAAGGTGCAATATATATATATATATATATTTAAAAAGGCAAGAATCTGGCAGAGATTGACCCCTGAGGAACCTCAAGTCTCATGGAAAGGACAGGTAGGAGTGTTTTCTTGTTCTCTAACCCCTTCAGCAGACTGCTGACTGCCAAATTGTCAGAGAGTCCCTCTGCCCTTGCAAGCCAAGGCACTGCTGTCAGCTGTGATTTGAGAATTTCTGAGAGGCAGAGCACTGGGCAGCCAGTTCATGGAGTTTTACTTGCTCTCTTCTCAAACCTCATTGTAGGATACTGTTCTGCCCAGGGAATCTCAGCCCTTGTATGTCTGCATCACTAGACACACTTAAAACATTTTCCAGCCTTAGTGTGGGCCACCCCTTGGAGAAAAGACGATTGGAGCCCACCAAAGTACCCCTTGGCACAAGGGAAACCAGAATGCACACTTTCCCCTGCCTGAGCTAACACAGCTTGTTACTAAAAGGTGGCTATATCCCTCGTGGTGGAGAAACAGGCATGGTGCTAATCTCTGAAGGTGTGAAATGTTGTTATGCTCCAGTGGACAGGCAGCACCAGTGAACAGATACGAAGAGAGAGTCTTTTCATCCTCCTTCTTTCCACTGGTGTGGGCTCAGCTGTGGCTTTTCCCATTGGGGGAAAAAGGATACAAATATGTAACTATACATAATATGCATTGATGTGTGTTCACTTGGAGACAGACTTTTCAGCATTATTTGCAGTGGCCGTGCTCCTGCTGGAAGTGTGTCATAAGCCAGGGCTTACATGGAATGATAGCCTCCTGCATTGGAGTGCAGACCAATCACAGAGCTGTCTGTTTTAAACTGAGGAAAGAAGTTCCACTCTGAGGCCACTTTCAACGGTAGTCACAGGACAAGTGTTTTCTGCAGATAGCAGTTGCATTAAGGCATAGAGATAAAAGACAGTGTCTATATGAATCTAAGGTTGTGAGCCCTTGAACAAGTGTATCATAGAGAAGTGGATCACATTACTACCTGCTCAGGATGAGGGGCCAGTATAGCCACCTCCACACCCATCTCTTCAGGGACCTCAGCACATCCCACCAGGAGCTCCCCCTGACAATCCTATAAGGGTAGGTGCTTTCATTCAACATTCAACATTAGGATATCTGAGAGTGAGCTGGCTCTTATTAGCGCCGCCTACTGGAGTGGGTATCAAACTGCACAACCAAATAAAAAACCTGCTGACAGCATGGCAGTGACAGGCAACAAGATAATCTTCCTGAGACCTCTTCACTCCTAGGCCCACAGAAGATAGTTAGCCTGCTCATATGCCCAATATATTACTACAATAATTAAAATAATTAACATTTGAGAAAGTCACTGCACAAAGTCTATCTATAACCAGGAAACTCATACAGTCTTTGCTTGGTGGAAGCACCCAGAATTGAAGCCAAATGATCATGCACAACATACATTACAATCACACCCTGAAGGGAGAAATTAATAAAAAGTAAAATGGTTCCATCTACACAAAAGCAAACTCAGGAATAAAAAGTGATTACTCGTCCAAATGAGAAGGAAATCACTGTAAAGATTCTGACGGTTGTGTTTTGACACAATCAAAGAATCATATTAGCAATGAATCACACTAGAAATAAATCCTAAATGAAATTAAAATTCAGAAATGACAGATAAAGCTTTCAAAATATGGATTTTAAGAAAGTTCTATAAGATCCAGGAGAAAGTTGAAAACCAACAAGCATAAAAAAGGAAAACTATTAAGAATATGAATAAAAAATTTACAAAAAGATAAGTATTAAAAATAAAAAAGAGCTTCTTGAAATATAAAATTAATTGCAGAAATTACAAAATATAGTTAAAAGTATTAACAATAGATTAGACCAAACAGTAGAATTTCAGAGACTGAGGTCTAGTCCCTGGAATTAACCTACTCAGACAAAAATAACTAATATAATAATAACTTTTAAAAGTAAACAAAGCCTTCAATAAATATGATATTATGTAAAGCAACCAAGGAATTTCTCAGGGAGAAAAAAATGTAAAAAGCATACAGCACATATTTGACAGAAAAATTAAGAAAGAAAAACTTCCCTGGTCTACCTAGAGAATTAGACATTCACATAACAAAAGCTCAAATAACTCCTTGGAAAATTGCTGCAAGAAGAATGAAATCAAGGCGTATAGTCCTCAGACTATTTAAAGTCAACATGAAGGAACAAATCCTAAAAGCACCTAGAAAGAAGTGTCGAACATCCTATACAGAAAAATCCCTTCACAGTAACAGTAAACTTTTCAGCAGAAACCTTTCAAGCCAGAATATAATGGAACCATATCTTCATTCTTCATGAAGAAAATAACTGCCATCCAAAATCTTTATATTTTAATAAACAGCTTCATAAATGAAGGAGAAATCAAGTCTTTCTCAGATAAGCACATCCTAAGGGAATTCACCACCATGAGAATGACCCGATAAGAAATGTTTTGATAAATTCTGAAAGATTGAAACTATACAAATTATCTTTTCAAATCACAATGGAGTGAATATAGAAATCAATAACACAAGAACAACTGTAAAATTGGCAAGTAGATAAAAATTAAGTGACACATCTTTAAACAACCAATAGATCAAGGATAAATCAGAGGAGAAATTAGAAATTATTTTGAGACAAATTAATATAATACAACACATCAAAGTGTATGGAGCCTAGTGACAGAAAAGCTTAAAGAAAATTTCATACATATAAATGCACATATGAATACAGCAAAAGTAGTGCTCAGAAGGAAAATTAACATCTGGAAACACATCAAAAAACAAAAAGGTTAACTAAAAAACTTAATTATACTACTTACAATATTTAAAAAAGAACAAATTAAACCCACTACTAACAAAAAGAAGCAAATAATAAAGGTTATAGTAGAGTTAGCTAAAACAGAGAATACAAAAAAAGAAAATTCAATAAAACCAAAAGTTTGTTCTTCAAAATGAACTACAAAATTTTAAAATCATAGCCAAAGGCTACATTGACTAAAACAAAAATGATTCACTTTACCAAAATCAGAAAAAATCCTGGGAATAATTCTAACAATCTTACAAAACTAATAGGATCATAAGAGAGTACTATGAGCAAGTGTGCACCAAAAATTGGATTACCTAGATAAAATAAACTAATTCCTTGAAACCCACAACTTTCCAAAACTGAATCATGAAGAAACAGAAAATATGAACAGATTCATAAATAATGAGAATAAGAATCAGTAGTCAACAATCTCACAACAAAAAAAGCCCTGGAACAGATGATTTCATTAATGAATTCTTTTAAAAATATGGGTAAATGAATAAACAGCAATTCTTTTAAAACCTTTCCAGGATAATAGAGAGAACGAACACTTCTTAATTCATTCTGTGAGGCCACCATTTCCCTGATGCCAAACCCAAAGACACTACATAAAAGAAAACTAATGAATACCTAATAAATGTTGACCGCAAAAAAAAATTCAACAACATACTAGTGAATGAAATTATGAAGCATAATGAAAAGATTATACACTATGACAGTTACTATTTTTCCTGGAATCCTATGATGTTTTAACATATGAAAATCAACCAATATAATACATCACATTTAAGAAAATGAAGGAGAAGAAATGGTTATCTTGATGCAGAAAAACATTTCACAAAATTAAACACTCCTTATAATAAAAACACAGCAAACTATAAATAGAGGAAAACAACCTCCATATATAAGGGACATATATGAAATATCCACATTTAGAATCATACTCAATAATGAAAGACTGAAAGCTTTTCATCTAAGTTTTGAAAGATCATCCTTAGCAAACTAACATAGGAAGAGAAAACCAAACACCTCATGTTCTAACTTATAAGTGATAGCTAAATGATGCAAACACATGGACACAAAGAGTAGAACAAAAGATACTGGAGTCTACTTAAGGCTGGAGAGGTCGGGGAGAGAGAGGATTAGGAAAAATAACTATTGCCTACTAGGCTTGGTGCCTAGATGAGGAAATAAACTGTACAACAAACCCTGATGACATGAGTTTGCCTATATGACAAACCTGCACATGAACCCTGAACTTAAAAAAAAAAAAGAATGCTTGATTTCACTGGGTATATTTAACATAGAACTGGAAGTTCTAGCCAGAGCAATTAGGTAAGAAAAAGAATTAAATGAAATTCAAATTGAAATTAAAGAAGTAAAATTATTTCTCTTTGTATGAAACAGGATCTTTTTAATAGAAAACAATGAGGATTCTATAAAACACTGTTGGATCAAATAAGAGGATTAAGCAAAGTTTCAGAATACAAAATTAACACAAAAATATGTTTTGTTTCTACACGTTTACAATAAATAATATGACAAAATTAGAAAAAAATTCAGTTTATAATAGCACCAATAAGAATAAAGTACTTAGTATTAACCATATCCAGAAGATAAAAACATATACACTGAAAACTACAAAATATCACTGAAAGAAATTAGAGAATTTCTAAGCATATGAAGAGACCTTTTGTGTTCATGGGTTGGCAGATTTAATATTGTTAAGATGTCAACACCACAAAAGAAATGTACAGATTCAATCCAAACCCCATCAAAAATCCAAATGCCATTCTTTGGCAAAATTAGAAAAATCTACTTCAAAATTCATGTGGAATTTCAAAGGACTCTGAATAGCCAAAAAATCTTTTCAAAAAGAGAGGAATTTGGAGGTGTCACACTTCCTAATTTCAAAACTTATTACAAAGCTATGGTGAAAAAAAACAGTGTCATACTATCCTGGAGACAGACACATAAATGCATGGAATAGAGAATCCAGAAATAAACCCTCACATACATAGTCAAATGATTTTTGGCAAAATGCCAAAATGATTTAGTAAGAAATGAGTAGTTTTTTCAATAAATGGCCCTAGGAAAATTGGATATAAATGTGCAAAAAAAAAATATGAAGTTGGATTAATTAATTACTGTGTAAAAAATTAACTCAGGCCAGGTGTGGTGGCTCATGCCTGTAATCCCAGCACTTTCAGTGGCTGAGGCGGGCGGATCATGAGGTCAAGAGATCGAGACCATCCTGGCCAATATGGTGAAACCCTGTCTCTACTAAAAAAATGCAAAAATTAGCTGGGAGTGGTGGCGTGTGCCTGTAGTCCCAGCTACTCGGGAGGCTGAGGCAGAAGAATTCCTTGAACCCAGGAGGCGGAGACTGCAGTGAGCCAAGATTGTGCCACTGCACTCTAGCCTGGCACCTGGCGACAGAAGAAGATTCTGTCTCAAAAAAAAAAAAAATAATAAAGTGTATCAAAGTCCTAAAAATAAGAGCCAAAGCTATTAAACTCTTAGATAAAAATATAAGGGAATATTTTTATTGCATTAGATTAGCAAGATTTCTTAATATGACACCAAATATAGGCAATAAAAGAAAAAAGTAGATGAAATGGATTTCACCAAAATTTAAAAACTGTTTGTTTTTTTTTTTTTTTTTTTTTTTGAGACGGAGTTTCGCTCTCGTTACCCAGGCTGGAGTGCAATGGCGCGATCTCGGCTCACCGCAACCTCCGCCTCCTGGGTTCAGGCAATTCTCCTGCCTCAGCCTCCTGAGTAGCTGGGATTACAGGCACGCGCCACCATGCCCAGCTAATTTTTTGTATTTTTAGTAGAGACGGGGCTTCACCATGTTGACCAGGGTGGTCTCAATCTCTTGACCTCGTGATCCACCCGCCTCGGCCTCCCTAAAAACTGTTATACACCCAAGAACACTAACATAAATGTAAAAAGGGAGAATATATTTGCAAATCATATATCTGATTAGGGATATGAGTACATAAAAACCTCTGCAATTGAACTACAACAAAAAAAAATTGAAAAAATGGGCAAAGCATTCAAATAGGCATTTCTCCAAAGTCGATACACAGACAGCCAGTAAGCACATGGCAAGATACCCGGCATCACTAAACATTAGGGAAATTCAAATCAAAACCACTATCAGATACTCTTCACACACAGTAGGGTAGTTCTTAAAAGAAAACAAACAAAAACAACCAAACACACAAACAAGAATACTCAGTAAATAATGACTATTGATGAGTATACACAGAAATTGAAAGCCTTGTGCACTGTTGCTAGAAATGTAAAATGATGCAGCAGCTTTGGTGCAGCAGCGTGGTAGCTCCTTAAAAACTTAAGGAGCTCTATGACTTAGAAATTCCACTTCTTGGCATATACCCAAAATAATTGAAAGCAGATACTTAAAGAGGTATTTTTATACCAATGTTCATAGAAACATTATTTATAATAGCCAAATATGGTTATAACCCAAATGTCCATAAACAATAAATGGATATTCAAAATTAGTATACACATACGGTGGAATATCATTCAGCCTTAAAAAATTGAAATTCTGAAACACGCCACAACACAAATGAACCTTGAAAACATTATGCTAAGTGAAATAAATTATATACAAATGGACGAATATTGCATAATTTCACTTATATTAAGTACCTGGAATAATCCAATTCGTAAAGACAGAAAGTGCACAATAGTGTTAGCAGAGATTGAGGGAAGGGGAGAATGAGGAGTTACTTTTCAATAAGTATGTTGCTATACGCATACACACAAATGTTTATTGCAGCACTGTTTACAATAGCAAATACCTGGAACCAACCCAAATGCCCATCGATGATAGACTGGACAGGGAAAATGTGGCACATATACACCATGGAATATTATGCAGCCATCAAAAACGATGAGTTCGTGTCCTTTGCAGGGACAAGGATGAACCTGGAAACCACCATTCTCAGCAAACTGACACAAGAGCAGAAAATCAAACACCACATGTTCTCACTCATAGGCGGGTGTCGAACAATGAGAACACATGGACACAAGGAGGGGAGCACTACACACTGGGGTCTGTTGGGGGTACATGGGGGAGGGACAGTGGCAGGTGGGGAGTTGGGGAGGGATAGCATGGGGAGAAATGCCAGATATAGGTGAAGGGGAGGAAGGCAGCAAATCACACTGCCACGTGTGTACCTATGCAACAATCTTGCATGTTCTTCACATGTACCCCAAAACCTAAAATGCAATTAAAAAATAAAATAAAATAAAAAATAAAAAGAAGACACACACACACACACACACACACACACACACACATACACACACACACACAAAAGCATGTTGCTTCAGTTTGGGATGAAGAGAAAATGTCCAGATGGATATTTGCAATGTTTTCACAGCAATGTGAATATAATTCATGCTGCTGCTATCTACACTTAAAATGGTTAAAAGGTGAATTTTTATATGATGTATATTTTACCACAAGTAGGAAAATATTAAGCACTTTCTATACCTGTTACCATATATTGTATTGGACAATAGGGCCAAAGAGATTACAGTCTTTGCAGTAAAGTAGAAATAAATGACGCTAATTACTTTCATGTATTCTTTTTATAGCATCATCTTAAGAAATTGATGTTTAGAATAGGATAAAAATTGTATGTATCATTTTCATTATTTGCTATTTTTTACTTGTATTCATCTTTTCTGACTGAAGAAGTTTTATGATTGAGCTACCTTTTGTTTACCATCAGGTTTATAGTTATTAGGTGCTCGGTCGGCTATTTTTTATCGGAAATATTTTTACTCTGAATTTTGTGTAGATGTTTCTTTAGAGAACTAGTGCTGAAGGAAAACCAAAATAAATTTAGTGTAAAGCAATTGGAAATATAGAAGTTTTTACTGAACATAAACCCAGCATATTTATACAGTTATATGAGACTATATTAAAGCAATTATTTCTGCAAAGTATTTGGCACTAATCAAACTAATGTAAGCATATTGTGAAACTGTAACATGTACTATTCAATATAAAACACTTATAAGTTAACATAGTCACGCTAGCTCAATAATTAAATATTTTAGTAGATAATTGCATCTTAACAACTTAAAGAATACATTAATTAGAGCTAAAAATGTTGTCAGATACAGAAAGGGCAGGTCTTGGGAAAAGTAATTATTTGCATACTACCCGATTAAGTTGATAGATTTAGGCAGTCTTCCCAAGTCTGAACAAATCAACACCTTTGAAGTATGAATTAGCCAGTCTGACTATCTACATTGATATAATTAATCACTGCCGTCAGTGTAAACAAAGTCAATCACTCCTGCTCCAAGAGGAAAGAATGTAATTTTCAAATGACACTGAAAGTTAAATTCACCTGAATCCAGCAGATAAAGAGCAGAACAACTAAACAGAATGTATTACCAACCCATAATACCGTGAAAAAGTCATAGAAGCATTTCAGAACTTGCCTTAGAGGATTTCTGAAATATAAGTGTCTGCTTTCTGGTTAATAACTACAAGTCAGCTCACAACACTGTAGTAGGCAAGTATTTCCCATAGTTTTATATTTCATGAATTAAATGATGCGCTCTTTTATTTAGCAATTATAAATATTGTAAATAAATAATGAATTTGATGAGTGAGACTATGCAGCAGCACATTTTACTTTGCAATTGTTAGTGCTGCACATTCATAACTTCTGCTTGTGATTTCATAAATATGTATAGCTCCACAGGAATTGAGCTAACAGGTGACACTGGGTCCTGGTATATTCATAAACATATGACAAAATCTTTCCGTTGAACATTCAACTTGATTTTTTTATGAGTCACAGGTGGAAAGTACTTTGTAACTTATACTCTAAGATTTAAATTATCCTTCAAGTAATAGTATACACATGTGATTATACACAAAAATGTTACAGAAAGTTTTTATTTGATGAAGTATATTCCTCAACCTAGCAGTTTTTAAACTTTAAAAAATCTCTGTTGCCTCAAATGTTATTCCTAGCCTAAGAAATTCTTACCATTAAGAGAAAATAAGGTTCTCATCATGTCATAGGACTTTTTCTTCCAATACATATGGTAAAAAAAAAGAAAAAGGCAAGCTTTATAGGAGTTATTCAAGAAAAATAAAATCAGTTCTTTGGTTGATTTCTTGTATATTTATCTGGAGGTAGCCTATGCATATACAAACATATTAGAACATAGCTTTTTTCATTTATTTTACACAAAGTGCTGCATATTATGCATATTACACTCATTGCCCAATGCTTGGCTTTTAAATTGATTCCAAATGTCTTGAGAGTCTTTCTATTTCAGTAAATACAGGTCTCTTTAATTCCTTTCAAAAACAAATTAGAACCCTATTGTGTTTACTGCAATTTATTTAATGAGTCTTATAACCCTATTTGTCAATGGTTAGATGAGTTTGTTCAGTCATATCAGCAGAGGAGAATATAAAACAATGACAAGAGTACAGAACTTAGTATTAAAATAGTTGTGTTCAAACCTTTGCTAGATTACTTAATAACCACGTCACTTTGATAAGTTCACATACTATATAGTTACAGAAATGAGGAATGGTTTGACATCATCCCTGTCCTAAATTACCTCTTCTAAACTACTTAGAAGAAAAAAAAGTAGATAAATATAATGGAAAAAATACAATATTGTATTTTTCAGTAATAAATATATAAAAGCATATTTACTATGCAGATAAAACAATAAGGGTACTATGTGTGGTTAACAACCATTATCACTGTTGGTTGAATTTATTTTTCCTGAGGGAGATAAAATCTGAAATGATACTGAAAATGAACCTGAAGGAAAAGGAGAAAGACACTCTGGGAAAGATAATCAATTATTTACCATATTATATGTTATGATATTTAAAGAATTTACATTGTGAAATACCGTTTCTTCCTCCTCTTTTTTCAGATTTTCACTTTAATATTTTTATTTGCAAGTAAGATATGCTTCCAGCATTTGACTCAGAAATTGATAGGTTATTACCAAAATCCTCTCCCTCTCTCTATTAACCATTGCAAATTTCCTTACTTGTAACAAGACTCAAGAAACAATTCTAAAGGACAACTGGAAATGTGTATATATTTTCTTTATTATTATACAAACCACACTATTTATAAAAATCACAGCCTTTCTCTAAGTCCTACAAAATCTCAGTTGTCTGTACAGTGACCCAAAAATTAACCTAAGCATGAGCAGTTGTGCATATTTTGTCTGGTTATTTGGCAATGGTCTTTGTTTTCTAGACTTAATTCCATTTTTACTATCTACTTTGGAGGAAGTGAATATAAAGTATAGCTTTTAAAAAAATAGTGTGAACTACAGGAAATTAGTTATGCAGAATATTTATATGACCGTACCAGAATAAACAGGTTTGTTTAGCTAAAAAAAAATTTTGGAAATCATGAGTTAGAAATGTATGGGTTAGAAAATAAAGAGCATTTATTACTGTTAATTCAATTTTTCATTATGAGATACTTATAAATTACATGCAGTCTTAAAATCTAACACAGAGATCCCATGCACTCTTTATTCACCTTCCAGCCAGTGGTAATATCTTACAAAACTATAGTACAATATCAATCAAAGCATTAACTTTGACACAGTCAAGATAGGTAATAATTTGTTTACTAATAGATTTCCTCTTGTCAATCCTTGATAGCAACACCCACCTCCCTTTTGTCTGCCTCTCCCCTTATCATCCCTGACCTTTGACAACTGCTAATTTGTTCTTCATTTTCATAATCTTATCATTTCAAGAAGGTTATATAAATGGAACCATAGAGCATGTGACCTTTTAAGATTGCCTTTTTTTCCCAGTCAGTGTAATTCCCCAGAGATTCATCCAAGTTATTGTATGCATAGATCATTTGTTCACTTTCATTGATGAATAGCATTTCATAGTATGGATGCACTACAATTTGTTTAAGCATTTATGCATTAAAAGAAATATATTTTATTGCTTCAAAGCTGGCAAGGATGCAAATCCATTACTGGGTATTTGCCCAAAGGAATATGAATCGTTCTATTATAAAGATATATGCTCATGTATGTTCATTGCAGCACTATTGACAATAGAAAATAAATGAAATCAACCTAAATGTCCATCAATGATAGACTGAATAAAGAAAATATGGTACATATACACTATGGAATACTATGAAGCCATAACATGGAATAAAATCATGTCATTTGAAGGGACATGGATGGAGCCAGAGGCCATTATCCTTAGCAAAGTAACACAGGAACAGAAAACCAAATACCACATGTTCTCACTTATAAGTGGGAGCTGAATGATGAGAACACATGGACACACATGGGAGGGAATAATACACATTGGGGCCTCTCAGAGGGTTGGCAGGGGGAAGGGGGAGCATCAGGAAGAATAGCTAACGGATGCTGGGCTTAATACCTACCTTATGGAGTGAAATGTGCAGCAAGCCACCATGGCATACATGTTTACCTATGTAACAAACCTGCACATCCTGCACATAAGAAAAAAAAAGAAGCTGGTGAGTTTGTGGAGAAAAAGTAATGCTTATACACTGTGTGTGAGAGAGTATTAGCTCAACCACTGTGGAAGACAGTGTGTCAATTCCTCAAAGACCTAAAAACAGAAATTCCATTTGACCCAGCAATTCCATTACTGGATACATACCCAAATGAATATAAATCATTCTATTATAAAACACATGCACATATGTGTCTATTGTAGCACTTTTCACAATAGCAAAGACACGGAATCAACCTAAATGCCCATCAATGATACAGTGGGTAAAGTAAATGTTGTACATATATACCATGGAATACTATGCAGCCATATAAATAAACAAGAACGCGTCCTTTGCAGGGACATGGATGGAGCTGAAGGCCATTATCTTTAGAAAACTAACACAGAACCAGAAAACCAAATACATGTTTTTGCTTATAAAGTGGAGATAAATGATGAGAACACATGGAAATATAGAGAACAACACATACTAGAGCCTCTTGGACAGTGGAGGGTGAGAGGAGGAGAAGCTCAGGAAAAGTAACTAATGGTTACTAGGCTTAATACCTGGATGATGAAATAATCTGTACAAAACCCCCAAGGCACATGTTTACCTATGTAACAAGGCTGCAGATGTAACCCAAACTTAAAATACAAGTTAAACACAAGAAGAAGAAGAAAAAGACATCAAGATTGATTTTAGAGTTGGGTTATGATAAATAAAGCAGAAATAAACATTAATGTACAGGTATTTGTGTGAACATAAGTCTTCATTTCTTTGCGGTAAATGCTCTGGAGTACAATTACTGAGTAACATAGTACTTGCATAATTAGTTTAAAAGAAACTGCCATATTCTGTGCCAATGACCATACCATACCACATTTATGCCAGCCATATAGGAATGTTCAAGTTTCTCCACATCTTTGCTAGCACTTGGTGGTGTCATTATTTTCTATTTTAACCTGTTATGATAGGTCTATACAGATATCTCATTGTGGTTTCAATTTTTCTAATGGGAAATTATGCTGAATATATTTTCATGTATTTATATGCCATCTGATTATTCTCTTTAGTAAAATGTTTGTATGTATTTTGCCAATTTTCTATTTGTTTTTTCACTATTAGGTTATGAGGGTTTTGGTAGGGGGCTTTGTTTTTCACAAATTCTTTGACAGATACATAGATTGCAAATACCGTGTCTCAATTTGTAGTTTGTATTTTCGTCCTTTTCAAGAGTCTTTTTTTAGAAAGCAATAATGTTGGAAAGTTCATTGCTAGCCTGTAAGACTGCCATACATTTTGGTGTGTTGATCTCGTGTCCTGCAACCTGATGAAAACTGGAAAGAGTTTAAAAAAAAATTATTATGACTTTCTATGTAGATAATCATGCCATCTTCAAATAGGGACAGTATATTAGCTCTAATAGGTTTTGCTGGATTTCTTAGGATTTTCCATATATATGATCATGTCATCACCAGGAAGAGTTTTTCTTCCTTTCTAATATGGATGTATTTTATTTATTTATTCTTGTTTTATTTCAGTGGCTAGAAATTCCAGTAGTATGTTGAATAAGAGTGACAAAATTGGATATCATGTTCTTCCTGATCTTAGGGAGAAAAAGCACTACATTTTTCACCATTAAATATTATGTAATCTCTAAATGTTTTTTAGATACTTTTTATCAAATTGAAGAAATTCCCTTGGTATTCCTCATTTCTGAAAATTCTTATCATAAATGGGTATTAGGTTTTGTCAAATGATTTTTGTGCATCAATTGATATAATAATATAATATTATTTTATAACCTATTCATTACATGGATATATTTTCATATTTTGAAACAGTCTTGACACCTAGAATAAATTCCATTTGGTTATAGTATATAAATATTTTGTACATTACTGCATTCAATTTGGTAAATTTTTATTGAACAGTTTGGATTTATATTTAAACAGATATTGGTCTGTATTTTACTTTTCTTCTTCTTTATATTGTTTTTTGTTTTTTTTGTCTTTTTTTTTTTGGTAACAGGATAATACCAGCCTCATAAATTCAGTAAGAAATGGTTCCCTCCTTTTCTATTTTCTAGAATATATTCTATACAATTATCAATTAATGCTGTGCCTGGTGATGTTTGATTTGTAGCTGTGGAAGTTGTAGCAGCTACACTTGGCTTCATGACTTTAGAAATAGCAAGAACCATTGCTAAGGCTATGGCAGTCAAACAAATTCATGGTTTTTGGATAACGCTTGAACTGAGTGTATAACACGCGGTTTGTAAGGTTTTAACTGATTTGATCTCTGCCTTTTTCTTGACCCTCATTATTACAGCTATTCACCTCACACAGTATAATTTGGCTACATGGTTCCTCAAATTAGTAAGGTTTTTAACTTCTTTAGAATATTTGCATTTTTTTCTCTGCATAGAATATTTGCCGAATATGTGCAGATCTAGCTCCTTATTATGTCTTATAACTCAGCTTACCTATTACCTCCTTAGAGATCATCTCTGATTCTATTAATAAAAAGAGATTACAGGTAACTCTCCAGAATGTTGCCTTGGTTTGTTTTATCTGAAGCACTTATCACAATTTTGTTTATTTATTTGTTTACTTATTTATGTTTTTTTCTTTCCACCTCTAGAACATAACTGCATATAAGTAGTAATATTATTTTTCTTGTTTCTCCTGTATCTATACTACCTATAATGGATCTGACACATTTTAATTATTATCATAAATGTCTTTATTTTAAAATATTACTAATGTATTTCCTAGCAGACATGTGGTGAGCAACTTAGATTTCCCTTCAAAACCATGACACTCATGCTTTCAGCTGCTGGACTTTCTCTATGTCCCTCTCTGGGAATTGCCCTCTGCTAAAAGAGGATAGGTCACCGGCTGGGTGTGGTGGCTCACGCCTATAATCCCAGCACTTTGGGAGGCCGAGGTGGGTGGATCACGAGGTCAAGAGATCGAGACCATCCTGGCCAATACGGTGAAACCCCATCTCTACTAAAAAAATACAAAAATTAGCTGGGCATGGTGGCGCACACCTGTAGTCCCAGCTACTCAGGAGGCTGAGGCAGGAGAATTGCTTGAACCCAGGAGGCGGAGGTTGCAGTGAGCTGAGATCGCGGCACTGCACTCCAGCCTGGCGCCTGGTGACACAGCGAGACTCTGTCTCAAAAAAAAAAAAAAAAAAAAAGAAGAAGAAGGTAGCTCACCAAAGTCATGTCCCTTCCCTAGAGGTAGCTTGCATCCTCTCATGGATCAATGCAGGAATGAAAAGGCCTGGTTCTATTACCTCAGTGCAGCACATTTCTGAGGTGTCACACCAAGCTCAGAGCTTCTTTTGAGATGGGCTGAGGTCTCTGTTATAAAAGTATTGCAGTTCTACTTCACCCTCTACCTAGTCCTGTTTCCTTCAGGGTCTTACAAGACTGATTCCAAGAGCTCTCTTCAGTAACTTTTTGAATGCGAATTTCTGTCTCAGAGACTGTTTCCTAGGGTACTTGACATAAAACAGCTACTTCAGAAATATTTCTCAAATCTCACCTTTTCATTTAACTACAACTGACCTATTATCAGCCTCGTTATTTACTATTTGGATTGTTTTAACAGTCTTCTTTTGCCTCATATACCTCCTCACTATCAGTTTTAGAATTCATAGTCCTGAATCTCTAACATGGTGATCCTTAAACTTTATTGAGTCATGGCTCCTTCTGTAAATCTGATAAAGGTTTGTCTTCTTCCCCTGTCTCCAATCAAATACATGTACTTTTTCACCTATATACAAATTGCTGTGTTATCACCAAACGAGTTATATGGAAAGGGCCACGCTCCGAGGTTCGAATCACAAATCCTTTATTGCAGGTGACCGAGAGTCAGCTCACGGCCCCAAGGAAGAGGTTTGATTTCTCTTTATGCCTTGATTTAGGTAGGGGAGGGGGAGCCTAGCTGAAGCAGAATTTTACAGAAGCAGAACAAGCAAGTTAGATAAGGAAGCTGATAACCAGGGGGCAGGAGATTCTCAGGATTGTTGGTTGCTAAGGGTATTCCCATACAATCACTAAGCGGGGTAGCAGGGGGAACTTTCCATACAATCGATCACCAAGGAGGGTATTCACAATAGCAGGTAGACTTGCCAAGCAGGATGCTGTTACAATGGTTACAGGTACTGTGAACCGTGTGAACCACTCTTAACGGTTCAAAGCTTTGAGTGCAGCATGACCCAGTAACACACCTTTCGGGGCCAAGGCAGGAAGGGAGAAGCTGAACTGGAGCTTACTGCTGAGATGGAGTCAGTTAGGCTAACACAAACTAAGTTACTACAATTGCATATAATTTTCATGGGCTAGGACTTCTTGAAACTCATCTATAGAACCTAGTTTAAGAAGCGCTGTTTGAAAGACTTAATTGCAACAACTGAGTAGGCAAAATATGTAATTATTTACATACTTATTTTTAAGAAAAAATAGGATATAATTTTACATATCTTTATTTTTTCTTACAAGCTCTTAGAGGCTCTTTCCCTTTGAAGGGGATTGGTTGTACAGTGGTAGTTCTAATATGAAGCAATAAGTAGTTCTTACTTTGCATCAGTAAGTAATTTGTTAATTTGTCCCCCTTAATTTTATATAATATAAAATGAAGAGAATTTTTTGAATGTCAATGGACTAATAATATGCATCATTTTAAATTGCTGATTAAATTATATTAAGATCAAGATAGTCAAGATAAACACAGCAAGCCACATGTGCTTTCCAGAAATGTTAATGCAGAATAAATTATCTATTAAAGTTAATGATATTTAAAACACTGAAATATATGTCTGATTGACTTGTGGTCATTAATTTAATACAAATGAAAATATTCTAATTATTTTATAATGATATTGAGGCTCAATTTGTTATTTTTCTATGAAGAGGAATTCTTTAGATGAAGAATTTCATTACAAAATCATTCATTTCATTATACATAGTTACAGAAAACATTTTTTAACATTCTGTGAAATTTTATAGGTAATGCAGATCTTAATAACTTCATGTTTATTCAGCATTTTTAAGGTATTAGGCAGTATGTTACATACTTTAAATCATTTAGTCCATTTAACCTTCAAAACTACCTTAAAAAGTAATTTTGAACCCCTTATTGAAAATGAAGAAAGGCTGAGCAAGCTTTTCTCACCCAGGGCCTGCTGGCTGCATGAAGCCCAGGACAGCTTTGAATGTGGCCCAATACAAATTCATAAACTTTCTTAAAACATTTTTTAGCTCATAATCTATCATTAACATTACTGTATTTTATGTGTGGCCCAAGACAATTCTTCTTTCACTGTGGCCCAGGGAAGCCAAAAAATTGGACCCCCCTGACTTAGAGTGTAATAAGTAAAATTTCGATGCTGCAAAACAAATAGCACTGGAAGATAAATTCTCTCAGCACCCTTCTATAGAAGGGTGCACCACATGGATGGAGCAATGGTGAGCACACACCTGGACAAGGAAGGAAAAGGAGTACTTATTCCTGATGGAGGTCACCCCTACTGCTGTGTTATATTGGCTAGAGTTAAACCACACAGGCTTGACTAATATAGTTTGGCTATTTTAAAGAGAGCAAGGGTATGAGCTGGAGTGGCAGGGTGAGTAGTTTCCTGGGAAGGATGGTTATGAGCAGGTCAGAGCAGGTAGCCAGGGGTGACCTAGGTCAAAACAAGTGACCAGAGCAGGTGACTGGAGCAGAGATGACCTGGGCAGGTGACTGAAGCAGGTGACTGGGATGAGTCAGGATGGAGCGGGGGACCAAGGGAACAGATGTGAACTACTGATTGGAACTAGTGGATACGGTTGTTTACTGAAACTGCAAGGAAGTTAAACTTTAAAATGGGGGACAAAGAACTGAACATACTGACATACTGATTCTTTGAAGAGAAATTTAGAGCTCATTGTATCCAATAATAGGATCTGCAATTAGCCCCAAGTCACACAGGTACTAAGTGAAGAGCCAAGACTCAGTTCATGACTACCGTACCTTTATAATGGAAAAAGTGCTTTATAAGGATCTATATTTAAATTCATCCCCAGTGGTGTAACAATATATATTTCTATTATCCTTATATTAGATAACTATTGCTGTATAGAAAACCACCTCAAAACTTAATGGCTTAAAACAATAATCATTCGTTTGCTTACAACTCTGTGGGTCAGCAGTTTGAGCTAGGCTCAGCCAGGAGGGTTTACCTCTACTCTGTGAGGTGTTGGCTGGGGTCAGTGTTCAGTCTAAGGCCACAGTCTGCATAGATGGAATGACTGGGATTACCAGTCCTCTCTCTCTACGTGATCTCTCATGTCCCAACAGACTAACATGGTCTTAGTCAAATGGTAACAGCATTTCTAGAAGGAAAGAATAGAGCTATTAGGCCTCCTGAGGCCTAATCTTAGAAAGTACACCACATCAATTCTGGTTCATTCAGTTGGTCAAAGCTAGTCAAAAAGTCAGCCCATATACACAGACTTTAGAACTAGATTCCATCTTTTGATAAATGGAAATGAAACTAATTTTTGGTAATTTGAGATTTTCCATATTCCCCTTAGTAGTAATAAAGGCCTGTTACTTAATAACTACTTAATTTCTATTATTTAGTAACTACTTGAACATATTTAATGTAGTATCAAAATAAAGACTCTTGAAATTATGAAGATTAAAATGAAAATACTGAAAAAAATGGTATTATTATTGGTAAATTAATATGGTAGATTAAAATGTAGTTAGTTTGTTCAGTAGGAGAAACAGAGGTTTCATTAGAATATACTGTAAAGTACAATTCATTTTTAAGTTTAGTGTCTTATTTTTGAAGCAACTCAGGAACATAAATCTTTTGACATCTTTTATTAATAATAAGTAGTTTCTAATAGTTAAAAAGAACCATCAAATTTAAATTTATCACCGTTTTCTGATACAATCAAAATTATTTAAAAACATTTTATCTTTGGAACACCTAAATGAATATATTGAAATATTGAGATAACAGAAACAAAGATTCAACAACTGATACAAGTATCTTGTCAACAAGTTACAGAAAATGTATTAAAGGAAGTATAACTCATAATTTTTCATAGAATTATAAAATGATTAAGATGTTAGTACAAAAATATTATCAACCTTTATTTCTGTTTTAGAATAATTTTCTCCTAAAAAAAATGAAAACATTAGGTTATAAGTACTTCAGCAGTTAGCAAGCCAATATTGCCTTGTGGGTTTTCCAACGATTAAGACTAATCATTCAGATTATTCTATTAGAATTTCTCTTTCTGGGTTAAAAAATAACTTTGTTTATAAAGTCAAATACTGAGCTTTCTTTTCAACCTGGGTATTGACTTCTTCTTTTGTCTAATGGAGAGCAGTAACTTCTACATCCCAGGAAGAATACCAAACATAGGATATCCAAACTGATAAATTGCTGTACTATTCCTTATATATTGACTATCAAAGTCCAGTTAAGATCCAAGCCCAAGATAAAAGAGAGGAAAAATTAACTATAGATCAGCAAACACAAAAAACTTCTTGTGAAATACAAGTGGAAATATTTGGTTCTAGAATCATGAGCTTGACTATTTGTGAAAAATATACAAGGTACATTCTCACCTCACCTAATGAACAGGTTTTACTCTATAGAATGATTATACCCTAAGCTCGATTAACATTGGTAATCTCTGAGTAAAATTTCCATGCCCACCATACACATCCTCTCACATGGCAGACACCCTGATAACTTACCTTGTCTTTTGCTGTCTTGTATAGTTGGCACCAAGGACACAAGAAGGCTAAATAAAGACTTGATATAAACAGTTTTTTCAGGAAACATGGCTTACCAAAAATCATCAGACATTTTACAAATTTGGTGCGGATAATGATCATAGTAAATGCAATGCAATTGATACTCACAGACTACCAGACCTATAATATCACATTTGATTTAATGTGATATTATACAACTCTCTGTCTTATGCATTACTATTTCTATTCCCCAGGCAAGTAAACTGAGGTTCCAAGAATTTAGTGGAGGATAGAGGTAAGATTTAATTCAATTCTTTTTCAAAACTTAGGACTTCTGTGAACAGTAAATGAGATCAGAGTCTAAGAGATCTGAATTCACAATGGGGCTTTATCCATAGAAAATATCATAAAGCAGGCTATGCCTATTCATACTGACCTAAGTCTCAAAAGGGAATTGAGTTAAATATAAGCTCCATACTTCACTGAGTTCTCAAAACTGACCAGAACACTGTCTAATTTTGAATGCACATTTCTATATATGTCTTCGTGTGCATATGTTGATTTCTTTTGATGGAGCAAAGTACTTCATTATCTAGGTCTGAAGCATGCACAAAGAAAATGAAATGACTGGGATAAGAATCAGATCATATTTTTGAATTGTAATTCATTTAAGTTAATTAAAGATGTCATATCTTCATATGAATTGGATTTAATTCGTGTATTGAGTTCAAACAGTTTCTTAAGGGAAAAAATTATTTCCTGAAGTAGTGAGATAACAGTAGCGAAGGTCTTTTAAAAGTTATACTGATCTAATTTTTTGTGTTCACTGTTGTTTACATACGTTAGTATACATTAAAGTTAAGCACACAAATCCACTTATAAATTATTATTATTTTATAACCTTTCTCAATACATATAATTCTAAATGCTGACTTTGCATATAGAACCTTCTTTGATACTAGTTGCACTTTGATACTTTAAATATCAGTATTTGAAAACAGCAATTTGAAAATTGCTTTGAAAATAGCATGTACATTATTTTAAAAAAAGAGAGCCAGTTTGCAATTTGAAAATAGCATGTACATTATTTTTAAAAAAAGAGAACCAGTTTGCAAGCTCGTGTCAATATTTTATTATACCGCATACACAGCGTCTATTGTTAAAATTGGTGACTTGAAAATCAGCTAGCTGGTGTCCTTTTCAAGCCCATAACATCCTAGTAAATTTGACTGTAATATATTGAAGCTACTAAAGACTCACTTATGCCCAAACATGAAAAGAATATTAATGTAGAACTAGAAGTTTGAATATGAGCATCAGAATGATGTTCTTTTCCTGTAGACATTATATCATATTAACAGATGGCTTGCTTTTTTGCAGAGAATATTTTTTTACTGCTACAAAAAACACTCATGGTATAACTGAAAAGGCAGTTGGACAGGGAGGGAGAAGACTGGGTTTTAGTCTAAGCTTTTTTATAATTCCACTTATATGACCTGAGGTAAGTCAGTTTTAGAAACTGAAAAAAAAAATAGAAGTTTATGTTAATGCTGTGGATATTAAAGAGGAAATTTGAAATAAATATTTACTATCAACCTCAAAGATGAGGAAGGAAGAGAGGACCACAAAATACCACTTTCTCCAAAGTACCATTAGAGGATCACAAAACCCATTAGAGGATTTTTAAATAAATTAAGTGGACCATAATTAGCATTTTAAAATAAATAATTCAGAGTACAGTAGAGTGGAAAATATTTGTATCTCACAGATAGCAAGTATATATACTCTGTGAGAGTTCTCTTTTAGTTATATAAATGTCTTGTGGTTTTCCATGAAATGTTAGATCAACTTTTCCCCAAATAAATTTAGTTTAAATATCGAGACACCAAGAGGAAAAGGCATATAATTCACATAAAGAGGCTTCTTGAGAAGAACAGGGAAGGCACAAATGTTGGTTCAACTAACTTAAGTGAAGGGAGGGGCCAGTAGGTTTGTTTTTTATTATGGTTTGGAACTGGGCTGGCTGGCTTGGGGGTTTGCACTTCCCTCCAGCACCAAAAAAGCTAACTAAAGAACGTACATGGTTTTTGATGACTTTTCTCAGCTTTGAGAAAAACGGGAAAATGGAGTGGTTGAGCTTCGAAGCTTTCATGATCAAACATCAAAAATGCATTCAAAATCTTTGTTATGAGAGGTATGCATGTGCATAACTGGTCATTTTTTGTTGAGAAGTGCTATCAAAAAGAATTAAAGTTTCTATTCTCAAGCAGTTTTACCGCTTAAAATTGAGGAAAATTAGGCTAAAGACTTTTCAAAATGTTGGAAATCTGGAAGTTACATTGTGAAGGGAGAGTCCCAGTTTATGTGGTTCCTATCTACTTATTTATCCCCAGTGCAAGGGGACTTCTGCAAGTGGAAAGAGAGCCTGCTTACTAATAGATAGATAGGTCATACTTGTACAAGAATCATGGTGTATTAGCCATCTCTCAAATTACAGCTGATCATCAGGAAACCATGTCCATTGGTAGGCCTGTATGAGGATTCTATCCACTAATATCACAGGACAGTCGACCCATCAGAGAATTATGTCAATATCTCTCAGCCAGGCATTAGAGTCTCCTTAGAAATTTACACTCCTAGCCCTGGTGGATATAATTTTCGAAGAAATTCCTTACTTGGAACAATCCGGGCTGTTTGACACCTCACTCGTGCACTTGGATAATTGCTTTGAAGAAATTGGTATTTTGTGGCCCTTTCTTCGTTTTTCTTAAATTTAATACTAAATGCATATTTCAAATTTCCTCTTTAATATTCACAGCATTAATATGAACAACCCATATCTCAGACTTTTAGGTTTATTGTGTAATATGCCTTACCATATAAATTATAATTCTACTGATAATGTATTTTTTATTTTTAATTTCTCTATTTATGAAAGGGTTAAAAGATTCTCCTTCCTAAAATATTTCTATACCCTCAGTTATTGTAACCCAAATATTAACTAAGGATTTATTAACCAGTAAAATCTAGTTAGAATTAATTTGAATCCTTTTCCAGGTCTCATGGAAGTGTCAAACTAGTACCAGGATTTCCGTGAATTCCTAGGAAACCTATGTTATCATAGTCACCCAAGCTCTAGGCTTCAACTTCTGCTGAATTACTTCTGTTTATAAATAATTTCTCAAAGTCATATTTTTCTATTCCTGTTTTGCCTTGCATTATATGAACAATCTCTCTCTCTCTCTCTCTCTCTCTCTCTCTCTCTCTCTCTCTGTGTGTGTGTGTGTGTGTGTGTGTGTGTGTGTGTTGAGTCAGAGTCCCACTCTGCCATTTAGGCTGGCTTGCTGTGCCACGATTATAGCTCACTGCAGCCTCTAACACCAGGACTCAAGTGATTCTCCTATCCCAGCCTCCTGATTAGCTGGCAGTATAGGTGCATGTCACCACACCTGGGTAATTGTTTTTGTAGAATCAGGATCTCACTATGTTGTCCAGACTGGTCTTGCATTCATGGCCTCAAGCCATCCTCCTGCCCCAGCCTTCCAAAGTACTGCAGTTACAGATATGAGCCACCTTGCCTGGTAGGATTAGCATGATTTATTTAAAATTTTTAATTTTTATGTGTACATAGTAGGTATATATATTTATGGGGTAAATATATATATATATTATGAGATATTTTGATATGGGAAGGCAATGCGTAATAATCACATCATGTGAAATGGGGTATCTATACCCTCAAGTATTTATCCTTTGTATTGTAATCAATCCAATTATACTATTTAAGTTATTTTAAAATGTAAGATTAAATTATTATATGGTTTGTGGAAAGGTGTTCTTTTCAAAAGTATTAAAACTTTGCAAATATATATTAGTATTATCATTAACTAAACTCCACGATTTATTCAGATTTCTTTGGTTTATTTCCCAGAGTTTCATCCTGGATACATCCTTAATTTAGTCATCATGTCTCCTTAGGATCCTCTGGAATATGACAGTTTCTCAGATTTACCTTGTTTTTTTTAAATAACCTTAACAGTTTTAAGGCATACTGGCCAGGTGTTTTGTAGAATTACCCTCAATTTTGGGGTGTCTTCTCTTTATCTCATAGATTGTGGTTATGAGTTTTGGGAGGTAGAGAGCTATTGTAATCACATCATATCAAGGGTAAATCCTACCAACATGACTTATTACTGAAGATATTAACCTGGATCAACCGGTTGAGGTAGTTTTTGAAAATTTATCCACGATAAAGTTACTTTCCCCTCTTTTCTTTGCCAGTCAGAAAGCCAGTTACACACTTTAAGGGAAGGAGAGTTATGCTCCGCCTTCTTGAAAGATATATTATTGCTTAAATTACTTCAATTTTGGCCATTAGGAGCTCTTTCAGTTG
>NW_016107469.1:4539027-4542123 GCF_001604975.1 Cebus imitator
CCATCATCATGGGTTTAATTTTTTTTTAATCTCTCTCATTTTCCTGCCCTATAAACTGCTGCAGGCCCATTCTATATGTTTTCTGCCTCAGGCCTAGTTCTATCCTTTACTCCAAGGATCCTCAGTTCTTTTTGTTGGAGAATGGAATTAGACAACAATGCCTGGGCACTAGATGTGTTTGTTGTTACTGCCATCCCATTGTCTCTAAGCCCTTTCAACAGATAATGCTGATATATATTAACCACAGTCTGTACACAGGTCTATAATTACTTCTCTCTATCTATATCTATATCATCTATATCTATATATCTATATATCCAAATGTATCTACACTGAAATAAAAATGAATTGATAATGATGTCTCCAACTCTAATCAGTACTAAAAGGCTCATTCTAGCCTTCTCTCTTTGCTTATCTGTAATCTCTAACTCCCATTGTGAAAAACCTAGCCCCCACTATCCACGAATCATTTTTCTTATTTGTTCAATTTTATTCTACCTACATAGAAAATGACTTTCCCAATCAGAGTACAGTGCTTATGTATCATTTTTTTGTCTTTAGTCTTATAGATTCTATTCATTTCCAAAGCTGCTCAGGTCAGCATCTCTATCCCTTTCCCTGTTTCGGTGAGGCTACATTATACATTTATAATATAGTTAGATTCTGTTGTCATAATCTGCATTTTATTCTTGGATACCCTGCCCTTCTAGTTGATGTTTTAAAAGTTGCATACTTAAAGGTTTATTGTTTCTGTTGTAAAGTTCTGTGGATTTACAAACATATAGTATCATATATCCACCAATGAAGTGCCTCACAAAACTGTTTCACCATCCTAACCAAAAAAAAAAAAAAAAAAAACCCAAAAGCTCCTGTGCATAATCTAGTCCCCCCTTCCTCTTTTCAAATCCTTGACAATTCTTGATCTGTTTACCGTCTTCATTGTTTGTTATTTTCCAGATTGTTATATAAATGGAATCATACAGTATGTTACCTCCTCAAACTGGCTTCTTTCAGTTAGCAATTGACATTTAAAATTCATCCATATTGGCAAGTGAATTAATAGCTTTTTCCTTTCAATCGATGAAAATAGTATTATATACTACGGATGTACAAGTTTATTTATCCATTCACCTATTGATGACATCTCTTTGTTGCTCCTAGGTTTTGGCAACCATGAATAAAAACTATAAACTTTAACATGCAGGGTTTTCTATGGACATACATTTTCAAATCACTTGTGTAAATACCTAAGAGTTTAATTGCTGAATAATATGGTAAGACTATGATTAGTTTTGAAGAAACTGTCAAGCTGTCTTACAAAGTAGCTGTGCCATTTGCATTCCTACCAAGAATGAATGAGAGTTCTTGCGGCTCCACATTCTTGACAAAAATTGGTATAGTTAGATATTTTGTATTTTCATCATTTTAATAAATGGTCGTGATATCTCATTCTTTTAATTTGCATTTTCCTAATAGAAATAATAATGTTAAGTATATTTTTGTGTCTTTGTTTGCTATCTATAAATCTTCTTTTGTGGTGTTTAAAAATATTTTCCTAGATCTTATAGGAAAGGCTTTACATTTTTCTCACGTTTAAATGGTTTGTTTTCCAATTGTTGACTTTTATGAGTTCAGTGTATATTTTGGATACAATTCCTTTATCAGATATGTATCTTTCAAATATTTTCTACCAGTCTGTGATTTGTCTTTCCACCTGAGGAGAGAAGAGGGAAGAGTGGTGGGGATGTTGTCTTGTATCATAGATACCAGCTCAGACACAGCAGGATAGAGCTCCAGTCAGAATCATAAGGTCCTCTTTCCAGGCTCCCAACTAACAATTCTAGACACACCCTGGGACAGAAGGGAAACTGATTCCTTGAAGAAACAAAAATACAGCCTTGGAAGGATTAATCATCTGCTAATTGAAGAGATTTGGGGCCTTGAATTATCAGCAGTGATATAAAGATATGACATTGATTGCCTTGGGTGGGACTCTGAGACATGCTGGCTTCAGATTACCAGCTCAGCCATGGGGAGGGTAGAGCAACAAGTGAACCCTTGGGCTTGTCAATTTCAGGACTTGGCTCTTGGATGGTATTTCCAGAGCTTCCCTGGGTCAGAGGGGAGACCACTACCCTGAAAGATGAGTCCCAGGCCAGATAGCCTCCACCACAATCTGACTGAAGAGCCATTGATTATCAAGGGAACATTTGTGGTAGTCTAGCAGTACCCTCCATGGCCTGTTGTAGCAGTGATCACAGAGTGAGGCGCTTCTATCTTTGGAACGGGTAGGGAACAGTGGAAAGGGCTGCATATTGTGGTTTGAGTGCCACCTCAGCCACAGTTACAACAGAATACCAGGTAGACTTCTAAGGTATTTGACTCTAGAGCCTGGCTCCTAAACAGCAACTCTGGACCCAAAGAGAGCTTGGTGGAACTCACTATCCCAAAGGGAAAGAGACAGACCTTACTTGCTTTGTGTACTGCTGATTCTAGAGCTCCAGGGCTTAGAACAAACATAGGAAATAGGCAATAGCCAGTGTGTAGTTACCAGAGGCCTTTGATGAGACAGAGTGCTATGCTGGCTTCAGAACTGATCCAGTGCAGTCTTAGTGTGGTGGTCATAGGGATGCTTGGACCCAGTGCAGTCTTACTGGTGGTGACTATAGGGATGCTTGTGTCACTCCACCCCAAGCTTCAGGTGGCTCAGAAAATAGAGAGACTCCATTTGTTTGAAGAGACAAAGGAGAGAACAAGAGTCTTTGCCTGGTAATCCAGAGAATTGTCCCAGATTGTGCCCAAGACCATCAAGGAGATACCTCTATAATTCTGGAAGAACAACAGTGTGAAAGGGTTTGGGGCATACCTTACAGCAGATACAGCTTAGATAACAACACCCAAGTCCTTCTTAATATCTGAAAAGCCTTCCCAAGAAGAACGGGTACAAACAACACCAGACGGTAAAGATTACAAATATCTAAGTCTTCAATATCCAGATACAAATGAAGATCTATAAGAATCGAGATAATCCAGGGAAACATGACATCATCATATGAAATAAATAAGACACTAAGGAATAATCCTGGAGAAACAGTA
>NW_016107469.1:4542343-4546140 GCF_001604975.1 Cebus imitator
CACTGGAGTGCTATGCTGCGATCTTGGCTCACTGCAACTTCTGCCTCCCGGGTTCAAGTGGTTTTCCTGCCTCAGCCTCCTGAGTAGCAGGGATTACAGGCATGCACCACCATGGCCTGTTAATTTTGTATTTTTAGTAGAGACGGGGTTTCTCCATGTTGGTCAGGGTGGTCTCAAACTCCCGACCTCACGTGATCCACCTGCCTTGGCCTCCCAAAGTACTGGGATTACAGGCATGAGACACTTTTAATAGCAGAAATCATCAAGCAGAAGAATTAGTAAGCTTGAATACAGGCTATTAGAAAATACATAGAGGAGAGAAAAGAAAAAATAATAAAAAACAATGAAGTACACTTGCAGGACCTAGAAAATGGCTTCAAATGAGCAAATCTGAGTCCTTGTTCTTAAAGAGGAGTTAGAGAAACAGGTAGGAGTAGAAAGTTTTACTCAAAGGATTAAAGCAGAGAACTTCCCAAACCTGAAAAAAAAATCAAGGTTTTTATGGTGTTAGGTCTTATGTTTAAGTCTTTAATCCATCTGGAGTTAATTTTAGTGTAAGATGTCAGGACGGGGTCCAGTTTCTGCTTTCTACATGTGGCTAGCCAGTTTTCCCAACACCATTTATTAAACAGGGAATCCTTTCCCTATTGCTTGTTTTTGTCAGGTTTGTCAAAGATCAGACGGTTGTAGCATAGGCATATGCAAGGACTTCATGACTAAAACACCAAAAGCATTGGCAACAAAAGCCAAAATTGACAAATGGGATCTAATTAAACTCGTGAGCTTCTGCACAGCAAAAGAAACAATCATTAGAGTGAACTGGCAACCGAAAAAATGGGAAAAAATGTTTACAATCTACCCATCTGTCAAAGGGCTAAATCCAGAATCTACAAAGAACTAAAACAGATTTACAAGAAAAAAAAACAAACAATCCCACTCAAAAGTGGGTGATGGATATGGACAGACACTTTTCAAAAAAAGACATATATGAGGCCAACAAACATATGAAGAAATGCTCATCATCACTGGTCATTAGATAAATGCAAATCAAACCACACTGAGATACCATCTCATGCCAGTTAGAATGGCAATCATTAAAAACTCTGGGGACAACAGATGCTGGAGAGGATGTGGAGAAATAGGAACACTTTTATACTCTTGGTGGGAGTGTAAATTAGTGCAACCATTGTGGAACACAGCATGGAGATTCTCAAGGAACTAGAACTAGAAATATCATTTGACCCAGCAATTCCATTACTAGTATATACCCAAAGGATTATAAATAATTCTGCTATAAAGACAGATGCACACATATGTTTATTGCAGGGATTTAATCAACACTAGACCTGTCCTGAAAGAAATGATAGAGTACTTCAATCAAAATAAAAGGATGTTTATGAGCAATAAGTAATCACATGCAGATACAAAACTCACTGATAATAATATCAGAAAAATGGAATATAATACTGTAATGGTAGTGTGTTAATTACTCTTTACTAAGTAGAAAACTAAACAGTCAATGAAAAATAATAACTACAACAACTTTTCAATACACAGACAGTAAGATAATTTATAAATATAAACAACAAAAAGTTAAAAAAATGAATCAACAAGTTTATGATGTAGTGTTGTTGTTAGTTTATTTCTGCTTTTTTGTTTTCAGTAAGTAGTTAGTAGGTTAAAATAATGGGTTATAAGACAGTATTTGCAAGTCTCCTGATAACCTCAAAACAAAAACTATACAAGAGATACAAAAATAAAATAAAACACCACATGTTCTGCAAGAACAAAATGCAAGAAACAAAATCTTACCGCCAGAGAAAGTCATTTTACTGAAAGGAAGACAGAAATGAAAGAAGGAAGAGAAAACCACAAAAGAAACAGAAAATAAATTAAAAAGTGACAGAAATTGGTCCTTAATCATATCATTTAATGTAAATAAAATCAACACTCCAATCAAAAGACATAGACTGGCTGAATGGATTATGAAACAAGACCCATTAATCTTTTGTCTGCAAGAAAGACACTTCACCTATAAAGACACACATAGATTGAAATTAAAGTGATGGAAAAAGACATCTCATGAAAATGGAAACCAAAAAAGAGCAGGAGTCGCTGTACTTATATAGGATAAAATAGATTTCAATGGCTGAACGTGGTGGTTCACACTTGTAATCCTAACATTTGGGAGGCCATGGTAGGAAGCTTGCCAGAGTTCAGAAACTTGAGACAAGCCTGGGCAACATGGTGAAACCCTGACTCTACTAAAAATAAAAAGTAATAAAAATTCAAAATAGATTTTAAGACATAAATTATAAGCAGAGACAAAGAAGCTCACGATATAATGATAAAGGGGACAGTTCAGCAAGACAGTATAACAGTTGTAAATATATATGCACCCAAAAATGGAGCACCCAGATACAGAAAGCAAATATTATTAGACCTAAAGTGAGAGATAGATAGGTCCCATTACCAAAATGCCTTACTTTCAGTATTAGACAGATCTTTAGAACAGGAAGCCAACCAAGAAACATCAAATTTAACCTGCACTATAGACCAATAGATATTTACATAATTGAATACACATTTACAAAGCATTTTATCTAACAGCTGCAAAACATACATTGTTTTCTCAGCACATAGATAATTCTGAAGAAAAGACCATATATTAGGTTACAAAACAAGTCTTAAGAAACTTTCAAAACAAATTAAAATAATATCAAGCATCTTCTCTGATGACATGAAATAAAACTAGGAATTAATACTCAAGAAGTATTCAGAAACTATACAAATAAATTGATATTTAAAAAGATGTCGCTGAATAACCAGTGGGTCATTGAACAAAATAAACAGAAAGCAGAAAAAATTTCTAGAAACAAATCATAATGGAAACATAGCATATCAACCCTATGGGAGGCCGGAAAAGCAGTACTAGGAGGGCAGTTTGTAGCTATCAGGGCCTACATCAAAAAAGAAGAAAAAATTTAAATTAACAACCTAATGATGCATCTTAAAAAACTAGAAAAGCAAGAGAAAACCAAACAAAACCCAAAATTAGTGGAAAAAAAGGAAATAATAAAGATCAAAGCAGAAATAAATGAATTATAGTAATGGAAACAATACAAAAGATCAATGAAAGAAGAAGCTGATTTTTGGAAAAGTTAAATAAAATTGACAAACCATTAGCCAGACAAAGACAAAAAAGATAAGATCCGAATAAACAAAATAACAGATGAAAAAGAAAACATTACAACCGAGACTGCAGAAATTAAAAGGATAATTTGTGGCCACTATGAGCAACTATATGCCAGTAAATTGGGAAATATATAAGAAATGGACAAATTTCTAGACACATAAAGCCTATCCAGACTGAACCACAAAGAAATAAAAAGTCCAAGCAGACTAATGATGTGGAACAAGATCGACGCGGTAATAAGAAGTCTCTTAGTAAAGAAAAGCTTGGAACCCAGTGGGTTTACTGCTGAATTCTACCAAACATTGAAAGAATAATACCAATTCTACTCAAACTATTCTGAAAAACAGAGGAGGAAGAAATACTTCCAAACTCATTATGAAAGGTCAGTATTACCCTGATACAAAAACCAGACAAAGATACATCAAAGAAGAAAACTATAGGCCAATATCTCTGATGAATATTGATGTAAATATCTTCATTGAAGTACCAGCAAATCAAATTCAACATTAAAAAGGTAGTTCATCGGCCGGGCGCGGTGGCTCAAGCCTGTAATCCCAGCACTTTGGGAGGCCGAGGCGGGTGGATCACGAGGTCAAGAGAT